>NC_059217.1:46493972-46556472 GCF_020615455.1 Coregonus clupeaformis
GAGAGAGAGAGAGAGAGAGAGAGAGAGAGAGAGAGAGAGAGAGAGAGAGAGGAGAGAGAGAGAGAGAGAGAGCTCTGTCGCACACTGGGTATGTACATAGTCAATGGTAGGCTTCGAGGAGACTCCTACGATAGGTACACTTATAGCTCATCTCTTGGCAGTAGTACTGTAGACTACTTTAGCACTGACCTCAACCCAGAGTCTCTCAGAGCGTTCACAGTCAGCCAACTAACGCCCCTATCAGACCACAGCAAATGGCCTATTCCCTTGGGCCTTGTCAAACGTGGGAATTACAGGATCTTTAATTGATCACCTTGTTTGTGCAGGACATTTTCTGCACATCAAGAAATGAAAACTTGTAGTTTGTTGAAGGTTTAAAAAGGCTTCTTAAGTTTGGAATGTCCACTTTAAAATGTCAGATTTGATTTGCCCTAACAAATAAGGTAGCAACGCCCACATAAATTCCCTTCAATAATTAATAATAATAATTCCTGTTTCCTGTTGCTGCAGGATTTAATTAATAATTATTAATAATAATAATAACCATATTAATCATATTAATCTTATATAATATCATAATCACCAGCGGTTCTCTCTGTGGACTCATCACAGTATCAGAGACACGTCTAATCCACAGCAGGAACTTCCATATATGGGCACATACTTCATATTGGAATGTGGCCTCTTAGCAAGGAACTCCATATATGGACATGGAGGAGTGACCATGCCACTTTGCACACCTGCATACAATAGCCATTAGCCGCAAGCCCACCTCACACATAACCAAAGGTTGTCCCTGCCAGCAGGCTCAGCACAACCTCATTACACGACTGGGGGCTGACCTCCCCATCCACAATCTTGTGAACATTGCCAGAACTAGAAGTTTCTGTAACTTGTCACCTGCATCCCTTGACACAATAGCTGATTTCAGGTGTCAGGAGAGGTGAAGTCACCACTGACTTTGGAGTTCTCAGATTCCCAAAGTAAAGACTTCTTATAAACACCCTCTCTCCTCTGCAAGGCTCTGATTATGAGGCTGCCACGTAGCTGCCACGTCATCATCCAAATTCAGCCTGGCAATTAGCTAAGAGGAACTCCAGCAACAGATGTTTTTCATTCAGCACAACAAAACCCTGACGAGCCAGTGGCTACTGATCAATCCCATCTGTCTGCTTCGCCTCTAACGAGCCAGTGGCTACTGATCAATCCCATCTGTCTGCTTCGCCTTAACGAGCCAGTGGCTACTGATCAATCCCATCTGTCTGCTTCGCCTTAACGAGCCAGTGGCTACTGATCTATCCCATCTGTCTGCTTCGCCTTAACGAGCCAGTGGCTACTGATCAATCCCATCTGTCTGCTTCGCCTTAACGAGCCAGTGGCTACTGATCAATCCCATCTGTCTGCTTCGCCCTAACGAGCCAGTGGCTACTGATCAATCCCATCTGTCTGCTTCGCCCTGACGAGCCAGTGGCTACTGATCAATCCCATCTGTCTGCTTCGCCTTAACGAGCCAGTGGCTACTGATCAATCCCATCTGTCTGCTTCGCCCTGACGAGCCAGTGGCTACTGATCAATCCCATCTGTCTGCTTCGCCCTGACGAGCCAGTGGCTACTGATCAATCCCATCTGTCTGCTTCGCCTTAACGAGCCAGTGGCTACTGATCAATCCCATCTGTCTGCTTCGCCTTAACGAGCCAGTGGCTACTGATCAATCCCATCTGTCTGCTTCGCCCTGACGAGCCAGTGGCTACTGATCAATCCCATCTGTCTGCTTCGCCTTAACGAGCCAGTGGCTACTGATCAATCCCATCTGTCTGCTTCGCCTGACGAGCCAGTGGCTACTGATCAATCCCATCTGTCTGCTTCGCCTTAACGAGCCAGTGGCTACTGATCTATCCCATCTGTCTGCTTCGCCTTAACGAGCCAGTGGCTACTGATCAATCCCATCTGTCTGCTTCGCCTTAACGAGCCAGTGGCTACTGATCAATCCCATCTGTCTGCTTCGCCCTAACGAGCCAGTGGCTACTGATCAATCCCATCTGTCTGCTTCGCCTTAACGAGCCAGTGGCTACTGATCAATCCCATCTGTCTGCTTCGCCCTAACGAGCCAGTGGCTACTGATCAATCCCATCTGTCTGCTTCGCCTTAACGAGCCAGTGGCTACTGATCAATCCCATCTGTCTGCTTCGCCTTAACAAGCTGTTGGCTACTGATCAATCCCATCTGTCTGCTTCGCCTTAACGAGCCAGTGGCTACTGATCAATCCCATCTGTCTGCTTCGCCTTAACAAGCTGTTGGCTCTGGACGTGGCCCCAATAGCACCCTATTCCCTCTGTAGTTTACCAGGGCTCTGGTGAAAAGTAGTGGGAAAAGGGATACTGACAGGCCTTGCTGATCTGCCAGTCAGATCACAGGGATGACTCAACCATCCAATCCCCAATCCCCTCATTGGATGCTCGGTGGCTCGGTGTGGAGAGACCCCCGGCCCGGTGGTCATATCAGCTGGTAGAGCACGGCGCTTGTAATGCCAAGGTAGTGGGTTCGATCCCCGGGACCACCCATACACAAAAAAAGAAAAGAAATGTATGCACGCATGACTGTAAGTCGCTTTGGATAAAAGCGTCTGCTTAATGGCATTGTGTGTGTGCACATAATCACACTAATAATCATAATCATCATCATAAAACATGTTTGTGCGGGGTGATGTCATGCTTGGCTCTGTCTTGCTGTGGGTTTATTATTTACTAGGGAAACATGAAAAGTACTGTTTCACACTGGTAGTGCCTTAACTCTACATACACACCACACGCACATCTCTCTCTCTTTCTCCCCTGTCTCCCCCTGTCTCTCCTGTCTCCCCCTCTCTCCTGTCTCCTCCTCTCCCCCTTTTCCCCTGTCTCTCCTGTCTCCCCCTCTGCAGTGTCTCAACTGTCTCCCCTGTCTCCTCTGTCTCCCCTGTCACCCCCTCCCCCCTGTCTCCCCCTCTCCCCTGTCTCCCCCTCTCTCATGTCTCCCCCTCTCCCCTGTCTCCTCCTCTCCCCTATCTCCCCTGTCTCCCTTGTCTCCCCCTCTCTCCCTGTCTCCCCTGTCTCCCCCTCTCTCCCTGTCTCCCCTGTCTCCCCTGTCTCCTCCTCTCCCCTGTCTCCCCCATCCCCCTTTTCCCCTGTCTCTCCTGTCTCCCCCCCCTACAGTGTCTCAACTGTCTCCCCTGTCTCCCCCTCTCCCCTGTCTCCCCCTCCCCCCTGTCTCCCCTGTCTCTCCCCTGTCTCCCCCTCCCCCTGTCTCCCCCTCTCCCCTGTCTCCCCCTCCCCTGTCTCCCCCTCTCCCCTGTCTCCCCTCCCCTGTCTCCCCCTCTCCCCTCTCCCCTGTCTCCCCTGTCTCCCCTGTCTCCCCTGTCTCCCCTGTCTCCCCCTCTGCCCTGTCTCCCCCTCCCCCTGTCTCCCCCTCTCCCCTGTCTCCCTGTCTCCCTGTCTCCCCCTGTCTCCCCCTCTCCCCTGTCTCCCCCTCTCCCCTGTCTCCCCCTCCCCCTGTCTCCCCCTCTCCCCTGTCTCCCCCTCCCCCTGTCTCCCCCTCCCCCTCTCCCTGTCTCCCCTGTCTCCCCTGTCTCCCCTGTCTCCCCCTGTCTCCCCCTCTGCCCTGTCTCCCCTCCCCTGTCTCCCCCTCTCCCCTGTCTCCCCTGTCTCCCCTGTCTCCCCCTGTCTCCCCCTCTCCCCTGTCTCCCCCTCCCCTGTCTCCCCCTCTCCCTGTCTCCCCCTCTCCCCTGTCTCCCCGTCTCCATGTCTTCCATTTCCCAGCACATCGACTGTGGATGGAGAAAAGTTGAGCATAAATACACAGATGGCAAACACACACACACACACACACACACACACATACAGATACACACACACACACACACACACACACAGATACACACACACACACACACACACAGAGATACACACACACACACACACACACACACATATACACACAAACACACACACACAAACACACACAATAAATGTCTTAGATGGAAACGTTATGTGGATGTTGTGGAGGCTTAACACGGGAACGTTATGCCAGACTCATGAAGGGGATGCCAGTGTGTATCTGTATGTGTGATATCTTCCTGAGGTGTGAGAATCAGTCCGTTGTGTTTTGGCTCCAGAAAGCTCCTCTCCAAGGGTACGTCCCAAATGGCACCCTATTCCCTACATAGTGCACTACTTTAGACCAGAGAATGGCACCCTATTCCCTACATAGTGCACTACTTTAGACCAGAGAATGGCACCCTATTCCCTACGTAGTGCACTACTTTAGACCAGAGAATGGCACCCTATTCCCTACGTAGTGCACTACTTTAGACCAGAGAATGGCACCCTATTCCCTACGTAGTGCACTACTTTAGACCAGAGAATGGCACCCTATTCCCTACGTAGTGCACTACTTTAGACCAGAGAATGGCACCCTATTCCCTACGTAGTGCACTACTTTAGACCAGAGCTCTATGAGGCCCTTGTCAAAGTAGTGCACTATAAAGGGAATAGGGTGCCATTTGGGACGCTGCCCAAGTTTCCATGAACAGTATTTTCATTTTTGACTCTGCTAATGCAAATTCTACTGTGTCCCAGGGCCATTCCAGAGAAACAACTTTCTCAATGTGTTAGTGATTTAGATTTCAGCAGTGTGTATTATTTAGGATCTACTAGTTCAACACAGTCACTTGAATAATCCTGCGCAGACACACAACACTCTTTTGTGTAGGGAGAGTAGGAGACTCTATTTGGGGAGGAGGCCCAAAGTATCCTGTTCTAATATTCTACTCTATTCTACTCTATTCTACTCTATTCTACTATATTATACTCTATTCTACTCTATTCTACTCTATTCTACTCTATTCTACTATATTATACTATATTCTACTCTATTCTACTCTATTCTACTATATTCTACTATATTCTACTATATTCTACTATATTATACTCTATTCTACTCTATTCTACTCTATTCTACTCTACTCTACTGTATTCTATTATATTTTACTCTATTATACTCTATTCTACTCTACTAGATTATACTCTACTATATTATACTCTACTATATTATACTCTATTCTACTCTATTCTACTGTATTCTACTGTATTCTACTATATTCTACTCTATTATACTCTATTCTACTGTTTTCTACTATATTATACTCTATTCTACTCTATTCTACTGTTTTCTACTGTATTCTACTCTACTCTACTGTATTCTACTCTATTCTACTCTGTTCTATTCTACTCTACTCTATTCTACTCTACTCTATTCTATTATATTATACTCTACTCTATTCTATTCTACTCTATTCTATTCTATTCTACTCTACTCTACTCTACTCTACTCTACTCTACTCTACTCTACTCTATTCTACTATACTCTATTCTACTATATCATTTTTGACTCTGCTAATACAAATTCTACTATGTCCCAGGGCCGATCCAGAGAAACAACTTTCTCAATGCGTTAGTGATTTCAGCAGAAAAACACCATGTATTATTTAGGATCTACTAGTTCAACACAGTCACTTGAATAATCCTGTGCAGACACACAACACTCTTTTGTGTAGGGAGAGTAGGAGACTCTATTTGGGGAGGAGGCCCAAAGTATCCTGTTCTAATATTCTACTCTATTCTACTCTATTCTACTCTATTCTACTCTATTCTACTCTATTCTACTCTATTCTACTCTATTCTACGATATTATACTCTATTCTACTGTATTCTACTCTATTCTACTCTACTCTACTGTATTTTACTATATTATACTTTATTATACTCTATTATACTCTACTAGATTATACTCTACTATATTATACTCTACTATATTATACTCCATTCTACTATTTTCTACTCTATTCTACTCTATTCTACTCTATTCTACTGTATTCTACTATATTATACTCTATTATACTCTATTCTACTGTTTTCTACTATATTCTACTCTATTCTACTCTATTCTACTGTTTTCTACTGTATTCTACTATACTCTACTGTATTCTACTGTATTCTACTCTGTTCTATTCTACTCTACTCTACTCTATTCTACTCTATTCTATTCTATTCTATTCTATTCTATTCTATTCTATTCTACTCTACTCTATTCTACTCTATTCTACTCTATTCTATTCTACTCTACTCTACTCTATTCTACTATACTCTATTCTACTATATCATTTTTGACTCTGCTAATACAAATTCTACTATGTCCCAGGGCCGATCCAGAGAAACAACTTTCTCAATGCATTAGTGATTACAGCAGAAAAACACCATGTATTATTTAGGATCTACTAGTTCAACACAGTCACTTGAATAATCCTGTGCAGACACACAACACTCTTTTGTGTAGGGAGAGTAGGAGACTCTATTTGGGGAGGAGGCCCAAATGATCCTGTTCTAATATTCTACTCTATTCTACTCTATTCTACTGTATTCTACTATATTATACTCTATTCTACTCTATTCTACTGTATTCTACTATATTATACTATATTCTACTCTATTCTACTGTATTCTACTATATTGTACTCTATTCTACTCTATTCTACTCTATTCTACTCTACTCTACTGTATTCTACTATATTATACTCTATTATACTCTATTCTACTCTACTAGATTATACTCTACTATATTATACTCTATTCTACTATATTCTACTCTTTTCTACTCTATTCTACTCTATTCTACTGTATTCTACTATATTATACTCTATTATACTCTATTCTACTGTTTTCTACTATAGTATACTCTATTCTACTCTATTCTACTGTTTTCTACTGTATCCTACTCTACTCTACTGTATTCTACTCTATTCTACTCTGTTCTATTCTACTCTACTCTACTCTATTCTATTCTATTCTATTCTATTCTATTCTATTCTATTCTACTCTATTCTACTCTACTCTACTCTACTCTACTCTACTCTACTCTATTCTACTATACTCTATTCTACTATATCATTTTTGACTCTGCTAATACAAATTCTACTATGTCCCAGGGCCGATCCAGAGAAACAACTTTCTCAATGCGTTAGTGATTTCAGCAGAAAAACACCATGTATTATTTAGGATCTACTAGTTCAACACAGTCACTTGAATAATCCTGTGCAGACACACAACACTCTTTTGTGTAGGGAGAGTAGGAGACTCTATTTGGGGAGGAGGCCCAAAGTATCCTGTTCTAATATTCTACTGTATTCTACTATATTCTACTCTATTCTACTCTATTCTACTATATTATACTCTATTCTATTCTGCTCTACTATATTCTACTTTACTCTATTCTACTATATCCTACTCTATTCTACTATATCCTACTCTATTCTACTCTGTTCTATTCTACTCTATTCTACTGTATTCTACTCTACTATATTCTACTCTACTATAATGCTGTGTACTACTCCCTTCACAGAACAACTGGCTCTAACCAGAATAGAAAGAGGAGCGGGAGGCCCCGGTGCACAACTGAGCAAGAGGACAAATACATTAGAGTGTCTAGTTTGAGAAACAGACGCCTCACAGGTCCTCAACTGGCAGCTTCATTAAATAGTACCCGCAAAACACCAGTCTCAACGTCAACAGTGAAGATGCGACTCCGGGATGCTGACCTTCTAGGCAGAGTTGCAAAGTTGCATTGTGGATGTATGACTCAATCCTGTGGATGGTTGTATGACTCCATCCTGTGGCTGGTTGTATGACTCCATCCTGTGGATGGTTGTATGACTCCATCCTGTGGATGGTTGTATGACTCCATCCTGTGGATGGTTATATGACTCCATCCTGTGGATGGTTGTATGACTCCATCCTGTGGATGGTTGTATTGTATGACTCCATCCTGTGGATGGTTATATGACTCCATCCTGTGGATGGTTGTATTGTATGACTCCATCCTGTGGATGGTTATATGACTCCATCCTGTGGATGGTTGTATGACTCCATCCTGTGGATGGTTGTATGACTCCTTCCTGTGGATGGTTATATGACTCCATCCTGTGGATGGTTGTATGACTCCATCCTGTGGATGGTTGTATGACTCCATCCTGTGGATGGTTGTATGACCTTATCCTGTGGATGGTTATATGACTCCATCCTGTGGATGGTTGTATGACTCCATCCTGTGGCTGGTTATATGACTCCCTCCTGTGGATGGTTGTATGACTCTATCCTGTGGATGGTTGTATGACTCCATCCTGTGGATGGTTGTATGACTCCATCCTGTGGATGGTTATATGACTCCATCCTGTGGATGGTTGTATGACTCCATCCTGTGGATGGTTATATGACTCCATCCTGTGGATGGTTATATGACTCCATCCTGTGGATGGTTGTATTGTATGACTCCATCCTGTGGATGGTTATATGACTCCATCCTGTGGATGGTTGTATTGTATGACTCCATCCTGTGGATGGTTGTATGACTCTATCCTGTGGATGGTTGTATGACTCCATCCTGTGGATGGTTATATGACTCCATCCTGTGGATGGTTGTATGACTCCATCCTGTGGATGGTTGTATTGTATGACTCCATCCTGTGGATGGTTATATGACTCCATCCTGTGGATGGTTGTATTGTATGACTCCATCCTGTGGATGGTTATATGACTCCATCCTGTGGATGGTTATATGACTCCATCCTGTGGATGGTTATATGACTCCATCCTGTGGATGGTTATATGACTCCATCCTGTGGATGGTTATATGACTCCATCCTGTGGATGGTTGTATGACTCCATCCTGTGGATGGTTGTATGACTCCATCCTGTGGATGGTTATATGACTCCATCCTGTGGATGGTTATATGACTCCATCCTGTGGATGGTTGTATTGTATGACTCCATCCTGTGGATGGTTGTATTGTATGACTCCATCCTGTGGATGGTTATATGACTCCATCCTGTGGATGGTTATATGACTCAATCCTGTGGATGGTTATATGACTCCATCCTGTGGATGGTTGTATGACTCCATCCTGTGGATGGTTATATGACCATCCTGTGGATGGTTATATGACTCCATCCTGTGGATGGTTATATGACTCCATCCTGTGGATGGTTGTATGACTCCATCCTGTGGATGGTTATATGACTCCATCCTGTGGATGGTTATATGACTCCATCCTGTGGATGGTTATATGACTCTATCCTGTGGATGGTTATATGACTCCATCCTGTGGATGGTTGTATGACTCCATCCTGTGGCTGGTTATATGACTCCATCCTGTGGATGGTTGTATGACTCTATCCTGTGGATGGTTGTATGACTCTATCCTGTGGATGGTTGTATGACTCCATCCTGTGGATGGTTGTATGACTCCATCCTGTGGCTGGTTATATGACTCCATCCTGTGGATGGTTGTATGACTCTATCCTGTGGATGGTTGTATGACTCCATCCTGTGGATGGTTGTATGACTCCATCCTGTGGATGGTTATATGACTCCATCCTGTGGATGGTTATATGACTCCATCCTGTGGATGGTTGTATTGTATGACTCCATCCTGTGGATGGTTGTATGACTCCATCCTGTGGATGGTTGTATTGTATGACTCCATCCTGTGGATGGTTGTATGACTCTATCCTGTGGATGGTTATATTGTATGACTCTATCCTGTGGATGGTTATATATATAATGAATCAGACCCAGAGCAGCTCACAGAGAGGAGGAAGCACGTAGACTGAGAAGCAGATAGGCTCTAATATGCCCTGTATGTGTGTGTGCCCGCATTCATGCGTTTGTGTGTGTGTGTGTGTGTGTGTGAGAGTGGGTGTGGGTGTACCAGAAGGAATGTGTTGGAGTCTCGTTGTTACTGACAGCCCTGGGGACCTGAATAACCCCCACTGATACACACACACACACACACACACACACACACACACACACACACACACACACACACACACACACACACACACACACACACACACACACACACACAGAACCTCAGGCTCCATCGCTCTGGACTAGCTGTCTCCAGCACAACCAAATGAATCAAATTGCCTCCAATTAAAGATTTAACCATCTTTCTTTTCCTATGTCTGTCTCTTCTCTCTCTCTCTCGCTCTCTCTCTCTCTGTTCTCTCTCTCTCTCTCTCTCTCTCTCTCTTTCTCTCTCTCTCTCTCTCTCTCTCTCTCTCTCTCTCTCTCTCTCTCTCTCTCTCTCTCTCTCTTCTCTCTCTCTCTCTCTCTCTCTCTCTCTCTCAATTAAATTAAATTGAATTAAAAGGGCTTTAATGGCATGGGAAACATATGTTAACATTGCCAAAGCAAGTGAAATAGATAATAAACAAAAGTGAAAGAAACAATAAAAAAATAACAGTAAACATTACACTCACAAAAGTTCCAAAAGAATAAAGACATTTCAAGTGTCATATTATGTCTATATACAGTGTTGTACTGATGTGCAAATAGTTAAAGTACAAAAGGGAAAATAAATAAACATAAATATGGGTTGTATTTACAATGGTGTTTGTTCTTCACTGGTTGCCCTTTTCTTGTGGCAACAGGTCACAAATCTTGCTGCTGTGATGGCACACTGCTATTTCACACAATAGATATGGGAGTTTATCAAAATTGGATTTGTTTTCAAATTCTTTGTGGGTCTGTGTAATCTGAAGTCATACATTTGGCAGGAGGTTAGGAAGTGCAGCTCAGTTTCCACCTCATTTTGTGGGCAGTGGGCACATAGCCTGTCTTCTCTTGAGAGCCAGGTCTGCCTACGGCGGCCTTTCTCAATAGCAAGGCTATGCTCACTCTCTGTACATAGTCAAAGCTTTCCTTAAGCTTGGGTCAGTCACAGTGATCAGGTATTTTGCCACTGTGTACTCTCTGTTTAGGGCCAAATAGAATTCTAGTTTGCTCAGTTTTTTTGTTGATTCTTTCCAATGTGTCAAGTAATTATATTTTTGTTTTCTCATGATTTGGCTGGGTCTAATTGTGATGCTGTCCTGGGGCTCTGTGGGGTCTGTTTGTGAACAGAGCCCCAGGACCAACTTACTTAGGGGACTCTTCTCCAGGTTCATCTCTCTGTAGGTGATGGCTTTGTTATGGAAGGTTTGGGAATCGCTTCCTTTTAGGTGGTTGTAGAATTTAACGTCTCTTTTCTGGATTTTGATCATTAGTGGGTATCGGCCTAATTCTGCTCTGCATGCATTATGTGGTGTTTTACGTTGTACACAGAGGATATTTTTGCAGAATTCTGCATGCAGAGTCTCAATTTGGTGTTTGTCCCATTAATTAATTTATTTTTAACCCTCTTTTTCTCCCCAATTTCGTGACATCCAATTACGATCCAAATACGATCTTGTCTCAACGCTGCACTCCCCAACGGGCTCGGGAGGGGCGAAAGTCGAGTCATGTGTCCTCCGAAACATGACCCGCCTAACCGTGCTCCTTAACACCCGCCCGCTTAACCCCGAAACAATGGAGGAAACACTGTTCAACTGGCGAAGTCAGGCGCCCGGCCCGCCACAAGGAGTCGCTAGAATGCGATGAGCCTTGTAAAGCCCCCCCGGCCAAACCTTCCCGTAACCCAGACGACGCTGAGCCAATTGTGCCCTGCCCTATGGCACTCCCAGTCACGGCCTGTAGTGACGCCTCAAGCACTGCGATGCAGTGCCTTAGACTGCTGCGCCACTCGGGAGGTGTTGTCCCTTTTTGTGAATTCTTGGTTGGTGAGCGGACCCTAGACCTCACGACCATAAAGGGCAATGGGTTCTATCATTAATTAAAGTATTTTTAGCCTAATTGGTATGTCGAATTTTATGTTCCTTTTGATGGCATTGAAGGCCCTTCATGCCTTGCCTCTCAGATCGTTCACAGCTTTGTGGAAGTTACCTGTGGCGCTGATGTTTAGGCCGAGGTATATATAATTTTTTGTGTAATCTAGGGCAACGGTGTCTAGATGGAATTTGTATTTGTGGTCCTGGCAACTGGACCTTTTTTGGAACACCATTATTTTTGTCTTACTGAGATTTACTGTCAGGGCCCAGGTCTGACAGAATATGTGCAGAAGATCTAGGTGATGCTGTAGGCCCTCCTTGGTTGGTGACAGAAGCACCAGATCATCAGCAAACAGTAGACATTTGACTTCAGATTCTAGTAGGGTGAGGCAGGGTGCTGCAGACTGTTCTAGTGCCCTCGCCAATTCGTTGATATATATGTTGAATAGGGTGGGGCTTAAACTGCATCCCTGTCTCACCCCACGGCCCTGTGGAAAGAAATGTATGTGTTTTTTGCCCATTTTAACCGCACACTTGTTGTTTGTGTACATGGATTTTATAATATGTGTTTCCCCCAACACCACTTTCCATCAATTTGTATAGCAGACCCTCATGCCAAATTGAGTCAAAAGCTTTTTTGAAATCAACAAAGCATGAGAAGACTTTGCCTTTGTTTTGGTTTGTTTGTTTGTCAATTAGGGTGTGCAGGATGAATACGTGGTCTGTCACACAGTAATTTGGTAAAAAGCCAATTTGACATCTGCTCAGTACTTTGTTTTCATTGAGGAAATGTACGAGTCTGCTGTTAATAATAATGCAGAGGATTTTCCCAAGGTTGCTGTTGACGCATATCCCACGGTAGTTATTGGGGTCAAATTTGTCTCCACTTTTGTAGATTGGGGTGATCAGTCCTTGGTTCCAAATATTGGGGAAGATGCCAGAGCTAAGAATGATGTTAAAGAGTTTAAGTATAGCCAATTGGAATTTGTGGTCTGTATATTTTATTATTTCATTGAGGATACCATCAACACCACAGGCCTTTTTGGGTTGGAGGGTTTGTATTTTGTCCTGTAGTTCATTCAATGTAATTGGAGAATCCAGTGGGTTCTGGTAGTCTTTAATAGTTGATTCTAAGATTTGCATTTGATCATGTATATTTTTTTTGCTGTTTGTTCTTTGTTATAGGACCAAAAAGATTGGAGAAGTGGTTTACCCATGTGTCTCCGTTTTGGATAGATAGCTCTTCGTGTTGTTGTTTGTTTAGTGTTTTCCCCAAGAAAAATCAAATGGGGGTGGCAGGTAGCTTAGTGGTTAAGAGCGTTGTGCCAGTAACCGAAAGGTCGCTGGTTCTAATCCCCGAGCCGACTAGGTGAAAAATCTGTTGATGTGCCTTTGAGCAAGGCACTTAACCCTAATTGCTCCTGTAAGTCGCTCTGGATAAGAGCGTCTGCTAAAATGTAATTGTTTTAGTGATTCACCATGGTGAAGGCGTAGGTTTTCTACTGCCAAGTTTAGACCTTCAATATTACAGTGGAACGTTTTGTCCAGGAAGTTGTCTAAAAGAGATCGAATTTGTTGTTGCCTAATTATTTTTTGGTAGGTTTTGACACTACTTTCCTTCCATCTATAGCATTACTTAATATTATTCAGTTCCTTTGACTTTGTTGCCAAAGGAACTGGCTTCAGTCCCCTCGAAGCCTACCATTGACTATGACTCTCTCTCTCTCTCTCTCTCTCTCTCTCTCTCTCTCTCTCTCTCTCTCTCTCTCCTTTTCCTCTCTCTTTCTCTCTCTCTCTCTCCTTTTCCTCTCTCTCTCTCTCTCTCTCTCTCTCTCTGTCTCTCTCTCCTTTTCCTCTCCTCTCTCTCTCTCTCTCTCTCTCTCTCTCTCTCTCTCTCTCTCTCTCTCTCTCTCTCTCTCTCGCTCTCTCCTTTTCTTCTCTCTCTCTCTCTCTCTCTAATTTTCCTCTCTCTCTCTCTCTCTCTCTCTCTCTCTCTCTCTCTCTCTCTCTCTCTCTCTGTCTCTCTCTTTTCCTCTTTCTCTCTCTCTCTCTCTCTCTCTCTCTCTCGCTCTCTCTTTTCTTCTCTCTCTCTCTCTCTCTCTAATTTTCCTCTCTCTCTCTCTCTCTCTCTCTCTCTCACTCTCCCTGTCTGTCTCTCTCGCTCTCGCTCTCTCTCCCTCTCTCTTTCTCTCTTTCTCTCTCATTTTCCTCTCTCTCTCTCTCTGTCTCTCTTTCTCCTTTTCCTCTCTCTCTCTCTCTCTCTCTCTCTCTCTCTCTCTCTCTCTCTCTCTCTCTCTCTCTCTCTCTCTCCCCTTTTCCTCTCTCTCTCTCTCTCTCTCTCTCATTTCCTCTCTCTCTCATTCTCTCTCCTTTTCCTCTCTCTCTCTCTCTCTCTCTCTCTCTCTCTCTCTCTCTCTCTCTCTCTCTCTCTCTCTCTCTCTCCTTTTCCTCTCTCTCTCTCTCTGTTTCTCTCGCTCTCTCTCTCCTTTCCCCTCTCTCTCTCTCTCTCTCTCTCTCTCTCTGTCTCTCTCTCTTTCAATTCAATTAAATTCCAATTCAATAGACTTTATTACATTTTAGTCATTTAGCAGACGCTCTTATCCAGAGCGACTTACAGTTAGTGAGTGCATACGTTTTTATATTGACATGGCAAGTTAAATTTCTTACATTGTCAAAGTATACATATAACAAAAATGTTGGGACCAACAGCAATAGTAGTAGTGGAAATGGGATTACCATTAACAGCAACTACAACAACAATATTAATGAGAATAACAATACATTAAAGCAATAGTAGTCAACCAGTCTCAACATGACTGAGAAGACACATTACATGGTATGAAAGACAGGAAATATTATTGACATTACATTACCCTTTTCACTGGCTGTCCCTCAGGTTGTGGCAGGAGGACACATTTAGGCTTTTCACCCAATAAATATTTGATTTTTTCTTCCTCTTTTATAGTTTCAAATTCTTTGCACTGAATGATAATTTTGGGAAAGAAAGATTCTCTTAGGTCTGAGTATTTGTCACAGTGTAATAGGAAATGCAGCTCTGTCTCTACCTCTCCCCGGGGGCAGAGTGAGCACAGCCTGTCCTCTCTGGGCAGCCAGGTTTGCCTGTGACGACCGGTCTCTATAGCCATACTGTGCTCACTGAGTCTGTACCTAGTCAGTGTTTTTCTCAGTTTTCTATCAGTCACAGTGGTCAGATAGTCTGCCACCATGTACTGTCTGTTTAGAGCCAAATAGCATTGAAGTTTACTTTGATTTTATGTGGTGTCTTTCCAATAGGTGATATATTTTTCTTTTTGCTTTGTGATGATTTGGTTGGGCCAGATTTTCTGAGTGCTGTCCTGAGGCTCTATGAGGTTGGTTTTGGTTAGTGAACTGAGCCTCAGAACCAGCTGGCTGAGGGGACTCTTCTCTTGTTTCATCTCTTGACATAATAGAGCTGTGTGATGGAATGTTTTGGGGTCACTTGTTTTTAGATGGTTGTAAAATTTGATGGCTCTCTTTTCTATTCGAATAAGGAGGGGGTATTGGCCCAATTCTGCTCTACATGCGTTATTTGGAGTTTTTCTTTGCACTTGCAATACAGTCTTGCAAAACTCTGCATGCAGTATTTCGATTGGATGTTTGTCCCATTTGGTAAATTCAGTATTAGAGAGCGGACCCCATACTTCGCTGCCATATAGAGCAATTGGTTCTATAACTGATTGGAAAATGTTGAGCCAGATTCTAATTGGAATTTCGATTTTAATATTCCTTTTAATGGCATAGAATGCTCTTCTTGCTTTGTCTATCAGCTCATTCACAGCCATGTGAAAGCTACCAGTGTTGCTGGTATTTAGTCCTAGATACGTGTAATTTTTGGTGTGTTCTAATAAAACTGTGTCCAAATAGAATTTATATTTGTCATCCTGATTTCCGGACCTTTTTTGGAATATCATTATATTCATTTTTTTTAGATTAATGGTCAAAGCCCAGGTCTGACAGAACCTGTGCAGATGATCTAGATCCTGCTGTGACCCCTCCTTAGTGGGAGACAGTAGCACCAGGTCATCTGCATACAGCAGACACTTGATTTGGGGCGGCAGGTAGAAAACTAGACTCCCTGCTGACCTGGCATCTTTTCACTCCCTCCTCTCTACATTTTCTTCATCTGTTTCTGCTGCTAAGGCCAATTTCTACCACTCTAAATTCCAAGCATCTGCCTCTAACCCTAGGAAGCTCTTTGCCACATTCTCCTCCCTGCTGAATCCCCCCCTCCTCCCTCTCTGTGGATGACTTCGTCAACCACTTTGAAAAGAAGGTTGACGACATCCGATCCTCGTTTGTTAAGTCAAATGACACTGCTGGTCCTGCTCACACTGCCCTACCCTATGCTTTGACTTCTTTCTCCCCTCTCTCTCCAGATAAAATCTTGCAACTTCTGACTGCAGGCCGCCCAACAACCTGCCCGCTTGACCCTATCCCCTCCTCTCTTCTCCAGACCATCTCCGGTGACCTTCTCCCCTACCTCACCTCGCTGATCAACTCATCCTTGACCGCTGGCTATGTCCCTTCCGTCTTCAAGAGAGCGAGAGTTGCACCCCTTCTCAAAAAACCAACACTCGATCCCTCTGATGTCAACAACTACAGACCAGTATCCCTTCTTTCTTTTCTTTCCAAAACTATTGAGCGTGCCGTATTTAGCCAACTCTCTTGCTATCTCTCTCAGAATGACCTTCTTGATCCAAACCAGTCAGGTTTCAAGACTGGTCATTCAACTGAGACTGCTTTTCTCTGTGTCACGGAGGCTCTCCGCACTGCTAAAGCTAACTCTCTCTCCTCTGCTCTTGTCCTTCTAGACCTGTCTGCTGCCTTTGATACTGTGAACCATCAGATCCTACTCTCCACCCTCTCCGAGCTGGGCATCTCCGGCGCGGCTCACTCTTGGATTGCGTCCTACCTGACCGGTCACTCCTACCAAGTGGCGTGGCGAGAAGCTGTCTCCGCACCACGTGCTCTCACCACTGGTGTCCCCCAGGGCTCAGTTCTAGGCCCTCTCCTATTCTCGCTATACACCAAGTCACTTGGCTCTGTCATATCCTCACATGGCCTCTCCTATCATTGCTACGCTGACGATACACAACTAATCTTCTCCTTTCCCCCTTCTGATAACCTGGTGGCGAATCGCATCTCTGCATGTCTGGCAGACATATCAGTATGGATGACGGATCACCACCTCAAGCTGAACCTTGGCAAGACGGAGCTGCTCTTCCTCCCGGGAAGGACTGCCCGTTCCATGATCTCGCCATCACGGTTGACAACTCCGTTGTGTCCTCCTCCCAGAGTGCGAAGAGCCTTGGCGTGACCCTGGACAACACCCTGTCGTTCTCCGCTAACATCAAGGCGGTGACCCGATCCTGTAGGTTCATGCTCTACAACATTCGGAGAGTACGACCCTGCCTTACACAGGAAGCGGCACAGGTCCTAATCCAGGCACTTGTCATCTCCCGTCTGGATTACTGCAACTCGCTGTTGGCTGGGCTCCCTGCCTGTGCCATTAAACCCCTACAACTCATCCAGAATGCCGCAGCCCGTCTGGTGTTCAACCTTCCCAAGTTCTCTCACGTCACCCCGCTCCTCCGCACACACCACTGGCTTCCAGTTGAAGCTTGCATCTGTTACAAGACCATGGTGCTTGCCAATGGAGCAGTGAGGGGAACGGCACCTCCTTACCTTCAGGCTCTGATCAGTCCCTACACCCAAACGAGGGCATTGCATTCATCCACCTCTGGCCTGCTGGCTCCCCTTCCTCTGCGGAAGCATAGTTCCCGCTCAGCCCAGTCAAAACTGTTCGCTGCTCTGGCACCCCAATGGTGGAACAAGCTCCCTCACGACGCCAGGACAGCGGAGTCACTCACCACCTTCCGGAGACATTTGAAACCCCACCTCTTTAAGGAATACCTGGGATAGGATAAAGTAATCCTTCTACCCCCAAAAAAAAAAAAATATAGTTTTTTTTTTTTTTAACATTGTAAGGTGGTTATCCCACTGGCTATAAGGTGAATGCACCAATTTGTAAGTCGCTCTGGATAAGAGCGTCTGCTAAATGACGTAAATGTTAGTGGTTAAGAGCGTTATGCTAGTAACCGAAAGGTCGCTGGTTCTAATCCCGAGCCGACTAGATGAAAAATCTGTTAATGTGCCCTTGAGCAAGGCACTTAACCCTAATTGCTCTGGATAAGAGCGTCTGCTAAATGACTAAAAATAAATAAAATAAAAATAAATGTCAGTGTTGTGTAGGGTGAGACCTGGTGCTGCCGATTCTTCTAATGTTTTTTTGCCAATTCATTAATGAAGATGTTAAATAGTGTTGGACTTATTGGGCAGCCCTGTTTCACTCCACGTCTCTGAGAGAAGAAGTCTGTTTGCTTGTTGCCGGTTTTAATCGCACATTTCTTTTTAGTGTACATTGATTTAATAACATCATATGTTTTCCCTCCAATACCATTTTCTATTAGTTTGTAAAAAAGACCTTCGTGCCAAATTGAATCAAATGCTTTCTTGAAGTCTACAAAACACGAGGAGATTTTGCCTTTGTTTTGGTTTACTTGTTTGTCAATTAGAGTGTGGAGGGTGTAAATGTGGTCTGTTGTACGAGAATTTTTTACAAATCCAATCTGGCTTCTGCTTAGGACGTTGTGTTCATCAAGGAAATGATGTAGTCTGCTGTTTATGATACTGCAGAGAATTTTCCCCAAGTTGCTGTTAAAGCAAATTCCTCTGTAATTATTTGGGTCAAATTTGTCTCCATTTTTATAGATTGGTGTGATCAATCCTTGGTTCCAAATATCGGGGAAAATACCTGCAGTTAGGAAAATGTTGAAGAGTTTGAGTATAGCCAATTTGAATTTGTGGTCTGTATATTTGATCATTTTATTTAAAATACCATCAGCACCACATGCCTTTTTGGGTTGGAGAGTGCAAAGTTTTTCCAATAATTCTTGTTCTGTAATTGGGGTATCCACAGGATTCTGATAGTCTTTGACTGCTGATTCAAGGATTTGTAATTGTTCTTGTATATCTTGTTGTTCTGGGCTCTTTGTTATATTGCTGTAGAGGTTTGCAAAGTGATTTCTCCACATATCCCCATTTTGGATAGCCAATTCCTCATTATGAGGTTTGTTTAATTTATTCCAATTCTCCCAGAAGTGGTTTGATTCTATAGATTCCTCAATTACATCCAGCTGATTTCTAATGTGCTGTTCCTTTTTTGTTCTCAGGGTGTTAATATAATATGCCATTTAGCAGACGCTTTTATCCAAAGCGACTTACAGTCATGCGTGCATACATTTTTGTGTATGGGTGGTCCCGGGGATCGAACCCACTACCTTGGCGTTACAAGCGCCGTGCTCTACCAGTTGAGCTACAGAGGACCACAGAGGGTGTGTTTGTATTGCTTCAGTGTTTCCCCATAATGAAGGCATATATTTTTGTTGTCTGGGTCTCTGTGTTTATGATTAGATATATTTCTCAATGACTTTCTTAGATTTTTGCAATCATTATCAAACCATTTTTCATTATCTATTATTTTTGGTTTGCTCTTATGTTTCTTAAGATTAGCCAAGGAGGCTAATTTGTCAAATATAAAGTTTATGTTCCAAACAGCCAAATTTACACCTTCATTGGTGTAGGAGAATGTTAAGGCAAAAAAGTTGTCCAGGAGAGATTGTATTTTTTGGCTACTAATTGCTTTTTGGTAGATTTCTGTACTGTTTGCACTCCATCTATAGGCCTGTTTAGTACCATGTAATTTATTGGGCCGTGATGCTTCATGGTTGGGTTCTGCTCTTCTCAGATACACTGTGATTTTACTGTGGTCTGAGAGAGGTGTTAGTGGGCTGACTGTGAAGGCTCTGAGAGACTCTGGGTTGAGGTCGGTGATGAAGTAGTCTACAGTACTGCTGCCAAGGGATGAGCTGTAGGTGGACCTACCAAAAGAGTCCCCTCTTAGCCTACCATTGACTATGTACAGACCCAGTGTTCGACAGAGCTTCAGGAGCTGTACTCCATTTTTGTTTTTCACTTTGTCATAGTTGTTTCTGGGGGGGTATGTGGGGAGGGAAAGGTTGTTGCTTCCCGGTAGGTGTTTGTCCCCATGACTGTTAATAGTGTCTAGTTCTTCTGCTGTTCTAGCATTCAGGTCTCCACAGACCAGCACATTGCCTTGGGCCTGAAAGTGACTAATATCCCCCTCTAGAATGGAGAAACTCTCTTCATTGAAGTAGGGTGACTCTGAGGGGGGAATGTATGTGGCACGGGAAGATGTTTGTATCTGTTAAGCCTCCTTGTTGATTTTTAGCCAGATAAAGAATTCTCCTGTTTTGATCAATTCGATTGAATTAGTTCAGATTTATACCATATTAGCATTCCCCCTGAGTCTCTGCCCTGTGTGATTCCTTTTAATTTGGTGGGATGGTACGATTATCTCCCTATAACCTAGTGGACAGCCAGTGGAAACATCACCTCTGCACCATGTTTCCTGTAGTACTACAATATCAACATCATCAATTTCTTTAAGGAAGTCTGGGTTTCTGCTCTTTAGCCCAAAAGCAGAGGACTTCAATCCTTGTTAATTCCAACATGCAACGTAAAAAGATTTCATAACTGTTTTTTCTTTACCTTCAAAATGAGATAAACTCTCACAATCCAACAATAACTATTAAACTATTGATTGGAGTAGCGCCGGAGAAGATGGCTGCCGTTTTACAGCCCTCTAACCAATTGTACTATTATGTGTGTTTTCTCGCATTATTTGTCATTTATTCTGTACATAATGTTTCTGCCATCGTCTCTTATAACCAAAAAGAGCTTCTGGATATCAGGACAGCGTTTACTCACCTCGTATTGGACGAAGAGTCGGACGCAAAGGATATCCTACAGACACCCGACAAGGTCCAAATCCTTGTCATTCGCATGAGGAAGAGACAGAGATATCGTGGACGTAGGTCGGGGTGCCTTGTAAGGATCCGATGGCGAGCAAGTAAACTGCCGCTTCCATCAAACCTATTAGCCAATCTTCAATCATTGGAAAATAAATTGGATGACCTAAGATTACGGTTATCCTACCAACGGGACATTAAAACCTGTAATATCTTATGTTTCACCGAGTCGTGGCTGAACGACGACATGGATAACATACAGCTAGCGGGCTATAAGCTACATCGGCAGGATAGTACGGCTGACTCCGGTAAGACAAGGGGTGGCGGTCTGTGTATATTTGTCAACAACAGCTGGTGCACAAAATCAAATACTAAGGAAGTGTCGAGGTTTTGCTCGCCTGAGGTAGAGTATCTCATGATAAGCTGTAGACCACACTATTTACCAAGATAGTTTTCATCTATATTTTTCATAGCTGTCTATTTACCACCACAAACCAATGCTGGCATTAAGATCGCACTCAATGAGCTGTATAAGGCCATAACTAAACAGGAAAACGCTCATCCAGAGGCAGCGCTCCTAGTGTCCGGGGACTTTAATGCAGGGAAACTCAAATCCGTTCTACCTAATTTCTACCAGCATGTTAAATGTGCAACCAGAGGGAAAAAAAACTCTAGACCACCTTTACTCCACACACAGAGACGCATACAAAGCTCTCCCTCGCCCTCCATTTGGCAAATCTGACCATAACTCTATCCTCCTGATTCCTGCTTATAAGCAAAAACTAAAGCAGGAAGCACCAGTGACTCGGTTAATAAAAAAGTGGTCAGATGACGCAGATGCTAAGCTACAGGACTGTTTTGCTAGTACAGACTGGAACATGTTCCGGGATTCTTCAGATAGCATTGCGGAGTACACCACATAAGTCACTGGCTTCATCAATAAGTGCATCGATGACGTCGTCCCCACAGTGACCGTACGTACATACCCCAACCAGAAGCCATGGATTACAGGCAACATCCGCACTGAGCTAAAGGGTAGAGCTGCCGCTTTCAAGTAGCGGGACTCTAACCCGGACACTTATAAGAAATCCCGCTATGCCCTCCGACGAACCATCAAACAGGCAAAGAGTCAATACAGGACTAAGATTGACTCGTACTACACCGGCTCTGACGCTTGTCGTATGTGGCAGGGCTTGAAAACTATTACAGACTACAAAGATAAGCAGAGCCGCGAGCTTCCCAGTGACACAAGACTTCCAGACGAGCTAAACCACTTCTATGCTCGCTTCGAGGCAAGCAACACTGAAGCATGCATGAGAGCACCAGCTGTTCTGGATGACTGTGTGATCACGCACTCCGTAGCCGATGTGAGTAAGACCCACTCAATTTGCATACCGCCCCAACAGATCCACAGATGATGCAATCTCTATTGCACTCCACACTGCCCTTTTCCACCTGGACAAGAGGAACACCTATGTGAGAATGCTATTCATTGACTTCAGCTCAGCGTTCAACACCATAGTGCCCTGAAAGCTCATCACTAAGCTAAGAATCCTGAGACTAAACACCTGCCTCTGCAACTGGATCCTGGACTTCCTGACGGGCCACCCCCAGGTGGTAAGGGTAGGTAACAACACATCTGCCACGCTGATCCTCAACACGGGGGCCCCTCAGGGGTGCGTGCTCAGTCCCCTCCTGTACTCCCTGTTCACCCATGACTGCATGGCCAGGCACGACTCCAACACCATCATTAAGTTTGCCGACGACACAACAGTGGTAGGCCTGATCATCGACAACGATGAGACAGCCTATAGGGAGGAGGTCAGAGACCTGGCCGTGTGGTGCCAGGATAACAACCTCTCCCTCAACGTGACAAAGACAAAGGAGATGATTGTGGACTACAGGAAAAAAAAGAGGACTGAGCACGCCCCCATTCTCATCGACGGGGCTGTAGTGGAACAGGTTGAGTGCTTCAAGTTCCTTTGTGTCCACATCACCAACAAACTATCATGGTCCAAACACACCAAGACAGTCGTGAAGAGGGCACGACAAAGCCTATTCCCCCTCAGGAGACTGAAAAGATTTGGCATGGGTCCTCAGATCCTCAAAAAGTTATATAGCTGCATCATCGAGAGCATCCTGACTGGTTGCATCACCGCCTGGTATGGCAACTGCTCGGCCTCCGACCGCAAGGCACTACAGAGGGTAGTGCGTACGGCCCAGTACATCACTGGGGCCAAGCTTCCTGCCATCCAGGACCTCTATACCAGGCGGTGTCAGAGGAAGGCCCTCAGAATTGTCAAAGACTCCAGCTACCCTAGTCATAGACTGTTCTCTCTGCTACCGCACGGCAAGCGGTACCGGAGCGGCAAGTCTAGGTCCAAAAGGCTTCTCAACAGCTTCTACCCCCAAGCCATAAGACTCCTGAACAGCTAATCATGGCTACCCGGACTATTTGCACTGCCCCCCCACCCCCACCCCCACCCCATCTTTTTACGCTGCTGCTACTCTGTTAATTATTTATGCATAGTCACTTTAACTCTACCCACATGTACATATTACTTCAACTACCTCAACTAGCCGGTGCCCCCGCACATTGACTCTGCACCGGTACCCCCCTGTATATATAGCCTAACCTACTGTTATTTTATTTTACTTCTGCTCTTTTTTTCTCAACACTTTTTTGTTGTTGTTGTTTTATTTTACTTTTTTATTAAAAAAGAAATGCATTGTTGGTCAAGGGCTTGTAAGTAAGCATTTCACGGTAATGTCTACACCTGTTGTATTCGGCGCATCTGCCAAATAAAATTTGATTTGATTTAATTTGAAAATATAATTTTTCAATTAACGTAAACTCTTATTAATTTAAGATAGTATTTGTGTCATGCCACTTGGGTGGATGTAGTGTGAGGATGGTGGAGTTCTTGTGCTCATCTTACCATGACCCTCGGCCTATCACATGTGAGCATAGTAGATTCAGCATTTGTTTGATGTCACTCATTTCGTTGGTGGGAGCTGGACCAGTTGCTCCTCTCAAAGCTTGTGCATAGCTCTGTCTGCCGGGCTGTGGCTCCTCCAGGTGTGGGTCTGCGGTGGGGGTGGAGGGGGGTATTAGGCCTCGTCTGAGTGGGTCTGAAGCTGGGCTGGGGGGGTCTGTGCTGCGCTGGATGTGGTGGGCATTGAGGTTGGTGTTGCTGTGGCCGAGGCTGGGGGGTCCAGGGTACTGGTCAGGGGTGTTGTCTCGGTGATCTCGTGGGGGGGGGGGCGGAGATTGCTCCGCTGTTCCTGGGTGGAGAGGTCGGGATGCGGTTTAAAGCGACGTCCTTGAGAGTCTTAGCAAGGATGGGGACTGTCTCCCTGTACAGGTGAACATGGTCATAGAGACAGTCCAGATCGAGGGTGGGATGGTGGGCCAGGTGTACATTGGGTCGCAGGGCACAGTCCCGAGAGAGGCTGGTGTTTATGCTTTGGATTGTGGAAGTCCTTCCTCTGTAGAAGGGTTGACACCACAATCCTTGAGTTGGGGAAGATTGCGGAGGCCTTCTCAATCACTCCCCGTAGTGAAGTCGCCACCCTCTCCTGCTGAGCACGCAGGTCGTTGCTTCCGGTGTGTATGATTATGTGGCTTGGCGACCCAAGCTGTGCCTTATCAAGCAGCGCCATGGCACTCTGCGTTGTTGGGCACGACACCTTTCTCATTTTGTGTCTAGGGAAAAGTTTATTCTCCTGAACAAACTTCCCATTTGAGTCCATCAACAGGACAATCTCAGCCAGTGTTTCTTCTGGACTGGAGGGGGTAGAGTTGGGGCTGGTGGGTGTTGGAGCTGGGGTGTGGCTGGTCTGTGTCGGTGCCGCTGTCAGTGGGAGGCTGTTCTGGGGGCTGGGGGGGAGGCTTGCAGCCGGCAGGGCTGGGGAGGCCTGGCTGGTTGAGGTGGGCTCCTCTGCTGTGTGAGGGCAGGTCATAGAGTGGTGATCTAGCTGCTCCTGCAGTCTGTCCTCTGTTCTCTTTCTCTGCTGCAGCTCCTCTCTTAGTGTGGTCAGCTCGTTATTACTGCTCTGCCTGTCTTTCTGGAGCTCTCTCACCTCCTTTGTTAGATCAGCCAGCTCTCTCTTGAGTCCGTCTCTCTCTTGCTGAACTTCTTTCAGCTGTGTTGCAAGGCTGCTGTCCTGCTCTGTCCGCACCTTGGTTAGGAGCTCCTCTAAGGTGTGGATGTCTGGTTGCTGTTTGCTCACACTCTCCCTGAGCAGGACCACCTCTCCCTCCAGTTTGGTGAACTGATCCCTCATGGCAGCCATGGTGGTGAGGAGGGCCTGAGCTTGCTCTGCACTGAGGGGGTCGCTCTCCTCTCTCTGTCTCTCTCTCTCTGTCTCTCTCTCTCTCTCTCTCTCTCTCTCTCTCTCTCTCTCTCTCTCTCTCTCTCTCTCTCTCTCTGTCTCTCTCTCTCTCTCTCTGTCTCTCTCTCTCTCTCTCTGTCTCTCTCTCTCTCTCTCTCTCTCTCTCTTTCTTATGATACACTTACACACAGACAGACAATGAAAGTGAAGGTTAGAAGGTTAACTGTTGCTGTAATAGAACTGGTATGCATGTTAACTCTGTAAGAACAGTCTTTTAGAGAACCGTTTTATCTGTTTTATTTCCTATATTGATAACACACAGTTGTGCTTGGACCTTGCATATATGCTATTGGATGCCCTGCCTTGTCTATAGACCTGCCTTGTCTATAGCCCTGCCTTGTCTATAGCCCTGCCTTGTCTATAGCCCTGCCTTGTCTATAGCAGCCTGCCTGTTGTACGTGCTTGGAATTCGCACCCAAATGAGGGGCCCTCTGCGTCATGAGGTCATAGCATGGAATGTATGGGCTTCCCGCTCCACTGAAAATAAATGTATTGTGTGCAGAGAGAGAGAGAGAGAGAGAGAGAGAGAGAGAGAGAGAGAGAGAGAGAGAGAGAGAGAGAGAGAGAGAGAGAGAGAGAGAGAGAGAGAGAGAGAGAGAGAGAGAGAGAGAGAGAGAGAGAGAGAGAGAGAGAGAGAGAGAGAGAGAGAGAGAGAGAGAGAGAGAGAGAGAGAGAGAGAGAGAGAGAGAGAGAGAGAGACCCCAGGCAGAGGTCTGTCTGGCACATTACCTTTTAACACAACCAGTCATGATGTTTTCATCTGATTATCAAACAAATCAATTAAAAAAGTTGGTTACCTTCACACGTTCGTCCAAAATAATTCCAACATCCGTACAGTGCACTGTGCACCCGCCAACTTTCCTTCCATTTGCAAGTGGCTGAAACTATCTCCCAGGAGAAAGCATCCGAGTGATCGAAACAACGCCCCTCTGTCTCACCGTCTGTGTATCTGATGCTGTCTGGACAAAAAGCGAATGACCATAATATTTTCTGCCAGACATCATCAGATACATGGGCTACACATACATGTCCTCTCTGTGTCCCCACGACGATGCCAGTTTTATCTGTGTCTCCACGACGATGCCAGTATTATCTGTCTCCCCGACGATGTCAGTATTATCTGTGTCTCCCCGACGATGCCAGTATTATCTGTGTCTCCACGACAATGCCAGTATTATCTGTGTCTCCACGACGATGCCAGTTTTAGCTGTGTCTCCACGACGATGCCAGTATTATCTGGGTCTCCACGACGATGCCAGAATTATCTGTGTCTCCACGACGATGCCAATTTTATCAGCAGCACCTGTCTTTTTACTAAAGAAATGCTTATTGAGTCTAAGGGCCCGGGCTTTGTTTCTACTGAGCTAACATATGGCATTGTTTTGACATGGTCATACCAAGGATCATTTAGCTATTTGAGTTTGAATTTTAGGACTCCCGTAGATATATATATATATTTTTTTAACAAATGATTAAATGAAACAATGAATTTGGCCTTACTGCTATTAGCCCTTAGAAACACATTGAATAACAGATTCAAAAGGAAGAATGCTTTGTCCTATATCTGACAGATATAAGAAAGATCATAAAGAATGAATGTATTTTTCAGTGGAATGACCCCTGACCCCTACCACGTGTAAAGACCCGATTCACTTCCATTCATTTTTCCGGCCCGGTTATCTTCAGACGAGTCCGGTGACGCTCGTCTTTCTATAGAGTGGTCTTTAGTGTTTAGCCCAAACCGCTCGGATGCTACAGATGTTCGTGACAAGATCGATTTTTTCGGGATGTCTCCTGGTCTGACAAACACCGCTGTAGCTCGGACACCTTCCATCGCAGATCCGGAAGGCCGACATGGCGGACGAGGTGCATTTAGACGCAGCCCCCCGTGCAAAAACAGATAATCGCTTCAACTGACGGATTTGGGATTTTTTATTATGCCTCAAACACCAGTAAAAAGTTTGGCCACACCTACTCATTAAAGTTTTTCATTTATTTCTTTTTTTACTCTTTATTACATTGTAGTGTCAGAGGAGTAGGCAGGAGGCAGTCGCAGGTTCAGAACTACTGCATTTATTTAAGCACCACAGATCAAAACGGGACGAAACCCAAATGCTATTGTGCTCAAAATATATCTTCATAAACAAAAAGCACAGGGCGAACCCAAAGTGCAAAATATAAAGCACTCAGGAAATAGTAGGAGAGATTCCTCTCAGGAAAACAACTAACATATACAGCAGAGGCCCTGTTAATGGCGGCGTTGAGTTTCTGCAGGGGGAAGGTGCGTCGCGCCCACCTCCATGGGCTCAGTCTCGCTGGAGGTTCATGGGAGAGACCCGAACCCCCGGGATGGGCGACGATGAGCACGCAGGAGATTATCCAGGCGAATGGCCATGGCGATGAGCTGGTCCAGCGTGAGGTCAGGCTGGTCTGGACATCCGCTTGTAGCCCACTGTGGAAAACCATCAACAGGGCCTGGTCGTTCCAGCCAGTGGACGCAGCCACCGTCTGGAAATCCAGAGCGCACTCCGATGGTTTCCTGGACCCCTGGCGTAGATGGAGGAGACGCTCACCTCCCTCTCGGCCCTATGTTGGGTGGTCGAAGACGGCATGGAAGAGTTGGGTGAAGCGCTCATAGGACTGCACTTCTGGACCCTCCCTCTCCCAGACGGCGTGCGCCCACTCCAGAGCCCGGCCTGTCAGCACCGAGATCACCAAGGCCACCAAGTCCCTCTCGGAGGCCGTCCCAGCATGACGAGCAAGGTGGAGGTCACACTGCAAGAGAAACCCCCTTACAGTGAGCTGGGGTGCCGTCAAACCGCTCTGGGAGGGGCAGGTGGACGTTGCTGATTGGACCGGGTGATGTAGACCGCGGGGAGCTGGGAAGGTGGGGGTGTGGTCAGCAGTTGGCATACGGCCCGGAGCACCTCGTCCATGGCAGTCCCGAGGCGCTCCAGGCACACGTCGTGGTGGGGGAGCTTCGCTCCTACAGCGGAGAGGTTCGGGATGTCCTGCTGCCTTCTGTTTTCTTGGGTCGGTCATTCTGTCACTGGTGTAGAGAGGACTAGGCAGGAGGCAGTCTCAGGTTACTACTACTGAATTTATTTAAGCACCACAGATCAAAGCGGGACGAAACCCAAATGCTGTTGTTCTCAAAATATATCTTCATAAACAAAAGGCACAGGGCGAACCCAAAGTGCAAAATATAAGGTACTCACGAAATAGTAGGAGAGATTCCTCTCAGGAAAACAAGTAACATTTACAATGACCGACAAAGACAAATAACAGAAGGAGTATATACACAGTGATAGAGTGGGGATTGGAACCAGCTGTGTGTAATAATGACGAGACAAGTCCGGGGTTGAAGAGTGAAGGGCGTTTGCCAGCAGCAGGTTCGGCAGCAGCTAGAAGGCCGGGGTTGATGAGTGAAGGGCGTTTGCCAGCAGCAGGTTCGGCAGCAGCTAGAAGGCCGGGGTTGATGAGTGAAGGGCGTTTGCCAGCAGCAGGTTCGGCAGCAGCTAGAAGGCCGGGGTTGATGAGTGAAGGGCGTTTGCCAGCAGCAGGTTCGGCAGCAGCTAGAAGGCCGGGGTTGATGAGTGAAGGGCGTTTGCCAGCAGCAGGTTCGGCAGCAGCTAGAAGGCCGGGGTTGATGAGTGAAGGGCGTTTGCCAGCAGTAGGTTCGGCAGCAGCTAGAAGGCCGGGGTTGATGAGTGAAGGGCGTTTGCCAGCAGCAGGTTCGGCAGCAGCTAGAAGGCCGGGGTTGATGAGTGAAGGGCGTTTGCCAGCAGCAGGTTCGGCAGCAGCTAGAAGGCCGGCGACGCCGAACGCCTGAGCTGGACAGGAGCCAAAGCGAAGGCTGGTGTGACATGTAGAATAATAGTGAAGACATCAAAACTATGAAATAACACATATGGAATCATGTATTAACCAAAAAAGTGTTAAACAAATAAAAAATATGTTTTAGATTTTAGATTCTTCGAAGTAGTCACCCTTTGCCTTGATGACAGCTTTGCACACTCTTGGCATTCTCTCAACCAGCTTCATAAGGAATGCTTTTCCAACAGTCTTGAAGGAGTTCCCACATATGCTGAGCACCTGTTGACTACTTTTCCTTCACTCTGCGGTCCGACTCATCCCAAACCATCTCAATTGGGTTGAGGTCGGGTGATTGTTATGCCCAGCTCATGAGGCCCCCCTTGATGATATCAGGCCAGAAGAAATGGCCTCTTCTGGCCTAATGGTAAGTCCACAGTGAGTCCACAGTGCCACAATGGCTTGAGCACTGGGAGGGATGGAGACGCCAGAGCAGTGAGCTCAGTGGCCACTGCAATTTGTCCACTTGGTAATACCAAAACTAGTGGCAACTGAGCTGCCACCAACGTGAAGGAGACCAAAACCTTAACTTTGCTGGAGTATCAAAACACATCCTCCTGAGATGTTCTGAACCATTACATTGGTGTGTTGTAACACCTTGCCAGGGACTGGGAGCCGTTTACCGGAAAAACGTTGAAAACACTATTTGGGTGTTTCGAGTTCTGTTTTATTGCCGAATTAGATCCGTTCTCTTTATGGTGTCATTTCCTTTCTCTATTCTGGTGTTTCAAGTCCTGTCTGGTGCAGAATTAGATACCTTCTTCTGGAGGATTTTAATGTTTAACATTGATTTATGTATCTGATCATTTGCCAGTTTAACCCATTTTTTGGAAGGCATTGTTGAGCACAGTGCTCAAACCACCACCAGCAGATATTTTTGTATTTTATGTGTATTTTACCCCCCTTTTCTGCCCAATTTCGATCTTGTCTCATCACTCCCCAATGTTCTCGGGAGGCGAAGGTTGAGTCATGCGTCCTCCAAAACATGACAAACTTGCCAAACCGCAAGGAGTCGCTAGAGCGCGATGAGCCAAGTAATGCCCCCCCGTCCAAACCATCCCCTAACCCGGACGACACTGTGACAATTGTGCGCCACCCTATGGGACTCTCGATCATGGCCGGTTGTGATACAGCCCGGGATCGAACCCAGGTCTGTAGTGAGGCCTCAGGCAGGGCCCTAGAAACAAGGTTTTACAGTAAGCACAGTGCTCAAACCACCACCAGCAGAAACACTCTCTTAAAAACACCAATATTCAGATTGAAGAACCACTTTGGGTGTTTCAGAGTACTTCTATTCAGTTTTAAAACAATTTCTGTGTATTATAACACTTACATTGGGTTTACAATCAAACAACCTCCAAACACCAGCTCTAAGGTTAGGTCAGGGGCGGATTGGCCATCTGGCAATTCTGGCAAATGTCAGATGGGCTGGACAATTTTTTAATTGGGTGGGCTGGTCTAAATTGACACCAAAAAAAACGATATTCAACATAAAAATAAAACAATGAGAAGGGTGACATGGGCAGCGGCCAATGGGCCTTTTCAAAAGATTTTTGCACAATTTCTCTGGTAATGTCACGCTCGTTGAAGGACGGGTCAGACCAAGGTGCAGCGTGAAATGCATACATGTTTATTTCAAAGATAAACACACGAACAAAACAACAAAACAACGTAATGTGAAGTCCTCAGGCTGAACACAATACAAGCCTCTACACAGAACAAGATCCCACAACTAATGATTGCAAACAGGCTGTCTAAGTATGATCCCCAATCAGAGACAACGAGCGACAGTTGTCTCTGATTGTGAATCACACCCGGCCAAACATAGAAATACAACACCTAGAATGAAAACATAGAAATACTAACATAGATATCCACACCCTGACTCAACATACTAGAGTACCATAAGTCAGGGCGTGACAGTACCCCCCAAAGGTGCAGACTCCGACCGCACAAATCTGACATAACAGGGTAGGGTCCGGGTGGGCATTCCGCCTCGGAGACGGATCCGGCTCCGGGCGTGACGACCACATTCTCTCAGCCTCCCCGTTGCGCGTCTGGTCTGGACCTCGGCGCGCTGCTTCCCCTCTCCTTCCTCCCACGATGTACCAAGCCCTGTCTGGACCCTGGTGTGGGAGACCCCGAACCTGGAGAGGGGCTGACGTCTGGGTCTGGACTGGAGCCGCTGACCGGAGCTGGATTGGGTACCGGTGGAGCGGACTGCTCTGGCTCCGGACTGGAGCCGCTGACCGGAGCTGGATTGTGCACCGGTGGAGCGGACTACTCTGGCTCCGGCGACACGCACCACAGTCTTGGTGCGAGGAGCAGGCACGGGCCGTACCGGACTGGGAACACGCACCACTGGTCTGGTGCGAGGAGCAGGCACGGGCTGTACCGGACTGGGAACACGCACCACTGGTCTGGTGCGAGGAGCAGGAACGGGCCGGGCCGGACTGGGGACACACACCACTGGCTTGGTGCGGGGAGCAGGTACGGGTCGTACCGGGCTGGCGACACGCACCACTGGCTTGGTGCGAGGAACAGGAACGGGCCGGACCGGACTGGGAACACGCACCACTGGCCTGGTGCGAGGAACAGGAACGGGCCGGGCCGGACTGTGGAGGCGGACTGGAGGTCTGGAGCGGAGAGCTGGCACAACCCGTCCTGGCTGGCTGCCCACTTTCGCACGACACGTGCGGGGCGCTGGCACAGAAATGCACTGGGCTGTGAATGCGCACTGGCGATACAGTGCATATCTCCGCATCCCTGGATTCCTCTATTAACCCACGCTCCTTATGTTGCCTAACCAGCTCCTCTCTCCGTGCCTCTACTTCCTCCTTTTCCCTACGAGCCTCCTGCAGTGCCTCCTCTTGAATGGAGTTCTCCCACTCTATTCTTGCTATCAGCCCCCGTAATGTGGTGGCCTCCCTGCAGATCCGATCCTTCTCTCTCTCTCGGCACTCCTACTCCAGTGAGGACTCCTCCGGGAGCCCCCACGAGTTAGGGAATAGAAACTCATCGTCGTCGTCATCCTCCGACTCCTCAGTATAAAACTGTTCCCACTCTTCTTCCCATGGTCGTTAGGGACTCAATCTGGAACCCCACCGGGTGCAGTGGTTGGGGCTCTTCTCTCTCGCTCCCCGACCACTCCTTTAGCCCCCCAAAAAAATGTTTTGGGTGCTGCCTCTCGACCTTCCTCCTCGGCCGGTGCCTTCTGTGTTGCCGTTTCTCCTCTCCTGCCTGGGCTTCCACCTTCGCCCAGGGTCCTTTCCCCGCAAATATCTCCTCCCAAGACCAAATCTTCCCCACCTGTGTCCAGGGTGTTTGCTCCTGGGCACGCTGCTTGGTCCGTGTTTGGTGGGATCTTCTGTCACGTACGTTGAAGGATGGGTCAGACCAAGGCGCAGCGTAAAATGCATACATGTTTATTTCAAAGATAAACACACAAACAAAACAACGTAACGTGAAGTCCTCAGGCTGAACACAATACAAGCCTCTACACAGAACAAGATCCCACAACTAATGATTGCAAACAGGCTGCCTAAGTATGATCCCCAATCAGAGACAACGAGCGACAGCTGTCTCTGATTGGGAATCACACCCGGCCAAACATAGAAACACACAACCTAGAATGAGAACATAGAAATAACAACATAGAACTCCACACCCTGACTCAACATACTAGAGTCCCATAAGTCAGGGCGTGACAGGTAAACTAATCTATAATGAGCTTTAGGCTGATCAGTGGACAACAGCCAGCCCAGTTTTCTGATAGGCTGAGCTGAGCTGACGCAAATACACATTCTAAGTCGCGGCATCAGTAAAGAGACCTGCTTCAACTCTGTCATCAGTAAAGAGACCTGCTTCAACTCTGTCATCAGTTATCCAAGATCATGGAAAGTAGAAACAGCAACAAACATTATTCACCTCACTCAAAACTTCCAATTTTTGGGGGTGGCTAAAACCATGATTTGGTTAAACAGTCAAGTGCATTATCCTCATGATTCCAGTAATGAACGCGTCTGCCCCTGCCCCTGTAACTGTGCCATCGCTGGGGCCTGCGGCTGTGATGAGCGAGACACTCTCCCATCACCTTGAGAGAAAAATGCATTCTGATCTTATAACGTTTCAAAATGCAATAGCGGGTAAAACACTGTTGGAAGAGAGGAGGGTCTCAGCTTTCTGTAGGTATATTTTTTATTTCTCAACTCTCAATATTCAGCTCTATAGCAACTATTTTACAACCAAGATATTTGACATGGCTTTGAGATACGGAGCGGCACGTGTGCGAAATGCGCACCGGACATTGCAAGGGCATAGGTCTATAGGTCTCATGGTTAGTAGCCTACAACTGTGGTCCTCTGTAGCTCAGCTGGTAGAGCACGGCGCTTGTAACGCCAAGGTAGTGGGTTCGATCCCCGGGACCACCCATACACAAAAATGTATGCACGCACGACTGTAAGTCGCTTTGGATAAAAGCGTCTGCTAAATGGCTTATTATAACTGCAAAGTTATTTTTAGGACATTAAATGTACTGTTGGATGAATACATGGCTACTAGCAGAGGGTTTTATATTTAGAGTTAGCAATCTAGTTAATGTGTTTTGAGTTTCCACTTCCTCAGGTGTTGAACCCCAAATGAATTAGCCTATGATATTAGTTAGTGTACATAAAGATGTACAGTTGAAGTCGGAAGTTTACATACACTTAGGTTGGAGTCAATAAAACTCGTTTTTCAACCACTCCACAAATTTCTTCAAATAAAGTGGTGATCCTAACTGACCTAAGACAGGGAATTTTACTAGGATTAAATGTCAGTAATTGTGAAAAACTGAGTTTAAATGTATTTGGCTAAGGTGTATGTAAACTTCCGACTTCAACTGTATGTAATTCATTTCTTTAAAAAAAAAAGAAAGTCCTATTTTGCTTAAGGTGACCAGCCATCCCCGATTTCCAGGGAAAGTCCCTGATTTTGGTGGCCTGTCCCCAGCTAAAGCTGTCCCTAGAATTGGCCCTGATTAGCCCTCAGAAAGAAAAACAACAACTCTGAAGTTGAATTGAGGCCAATATTTCAATAATCAAAGCCTTTATCCAATCAGATTTGCATGTAAAAGGAGGTCTGTCCCTGTACCAAACTCTTTTGCAGACCTTTTATGAGAACGTTTGATCAGTGATACAGTGTAACCACCGCATGAACAACCATGCCCATTGCTAGAAAGTGCATCCAGCAGCATAGGTTAAACCAAACTGGGTGATTGTAAAACGACCAGATAGGTAATCCATTTCTGTGGTATAATTAATACAAGTATTTGAAAGTACCTACCTAAAAATGTATGCACGCATGACTGTAAGTTGCTTTGGATAAAAGCGTCTGCTAAATGGCATATTATTATTATTATTATTATTATTATTAATAGTAATAATTAAAATGTTATAGTTTAATATAGTCCCATCCATGCCAATGTATTATTATTATTTTTTGCTACACTGGTCACCTTAATTTTGACAGTAAAATATAGCAAACATAATCTAATTGTCAACCCAAAATTCTGACAATCACTGGATTAGGTTGCACATCAAAATATCTTGAATCGTGCATTCTTGCTTGGACGTGTCAGATGAAACAATGTATTTCCTTGAATACCTCAGAAGTCTATCTATTACACTTCTTAATAAAACACTATGAATGAGTTAGAGCGACTAATTAGGGTTAAGGATGATTCCTGTCGGCTCGGGGATTAGAACGACCTTTCGGTTACTGACTACTCTTAACCATATAAAGACTCATGATTTGGGCTGGTGCCACCAACAAAGGTCAGTGGCACCAGTGACACCATGGGAAAACGAGTTGGCTGCGCTCGCAGTGATGTGGGCTGGTGTGGATAAAATGCAAGGGCCGTATTCTTGTCCAAGTCCGCCCCTGGGTTAGGCGCACTGCTTTTCATGGTTTCATTACACAATCATGGCTGTTTTGAGTCTTTCTATTTTTTTGCAGTGTTGACTTTGCTTGTCACCAGGCACAATGTATCCTGTTGGCTTGTTGGTAAATACAATGCAAGGGTTGAATAGTGTACTTGTTCTGAAAGTGTTCTTTCCGTCTTTGTTTTTTTATATTTTCAAATAGTTCAATTGTTGTCAGGAGTGCAGATAAGATATAGTAGACTAGAGAGTAAAGCTAAACTGAGAACGGGATGTTACGCCTTTAAGAGTTGAGAAACTTGAAACCTTGTTTGCGCAACAATCAGTGCAGCTCACAGCCGCCAATGAGTCTAGACTGGCACGTGATGGTAGGCAGCCAATGGCTCCATCGCTCTCCTCTCGGGGTCCCCGTGTGTGTGTGTGTGTGTGTGTGCGTGCGTGTGCGTGTACGTGTGTGTGTGTTAGAGAGCGAGGGAGAGAGAAAAAATAACAAGAGAGAAACCGAGAAAGAAAGAGATCTCAGCCGGTCAGTTTGACTAGTTAGTTAGTAGAGCTCAACACTGGACGAGGAGCGAGGAGGACTCCGTTTGGGATTGATTCTAGCTTCCAACCTGGCATGGATATTTTTGGATTGTAAAAGGAGTGCGACTGTCGCAACGTTGGGATCGGGACAACCGGGATCTGGATTTATAAAAGGCTTTTAATGTATTTATTTGGGGATTTAAATCACATGTAAGATTCGAATTCATGTTGTTCTCTCCGTGCCAGATTAGAAGAGAGGAGATGTGAGGGGGGTTCGTTCCAAAGTCCGAAACTATTACGAGTGCGGAAAGCGTTTTAGGGCTCCCTCTCTCTTGTCGTTGGCTTTTGTATATTGAAATCTACAGTTACTTCGTTTTTTTTGTAGCTATAGCCTACTCTTACGGTATTATCATGTGCGTAAAACATTTGTTTATCGCTTCAGAGGCGTAACGAACATAAACAACTCCAATCGGCTGTGCATGCCCTGCACGGCGCTCCGCCGACATCGATGTCCTACAACTAAATTCAAAGTATCGGTAAACAGTCCCTTTGGCGACCCCAAAACAAGAGTAACCTAGAGAGAAAACCACATCTAGATTTTTAAATTGTCGTATGTTCAGGACGAAACGCTCAGGTCTTGTGCGGCGACTCTGGAGAAGCCGTTTGATTCCACATAGTGAGGGTGGAGATGGTGGACATAATGGCCCAAGTAGCGAGGGCAGTCCGGGGGACGATCTCTTCGCAACCTGCCACAACCCGGAGAAAATTCCCAAAACGGATCTCAGACCGATGACAGCTAGGGGGTCGCCTGCAGGGGACTTAGGTGGAGTGTGTGTCTTCAACTCGGCCGAGAGTTGCAGCGCCTGGGTGGGGGTCAATTCGGACGAAGATGGGGGTGCTATGTCGGTGACTGTGTGTGTCCAGGGGCCGGGGCTGGAGCAGGAACAGGGAAGCCCCCAGTCAGTGCAGGACAGCGAATGCAGGACGGTGACGTGTTGTTTATTTAAAGACCGGGACCACTGTGAAGTTGAACCCACTGCTCCGGGGAGGGAACAGTTACCGGACTCCTGTCACTTTGTTCTGAGGAACCACGGCGGTGGGGCTCGGGACAACGGTTCTCCCGAGGCGAAGCCTCGCTCGGTGCTGGAGCAAGAACTCAAAACCGCCACATATTCTCTGTTGAAACGCCTAAAGGAGAAAAGCCTGTATAATTTACTGGAGGCGGTGGAGTCCAGAGAAGGGATGCCGAGCGACTGTGTGATGGTATCCCAGACAGAGATGCGTCTGGGCGGACACACGGCCCTATCTCCTCCGCTGCTACTTTGTAAACTCTACCGTTGGTCGGACCTCCAGCACACGGCCCAGCTCAAACCGCTCTGTGAGTGCAGGAACTTTGGGGCGCTGGATGGCCCGGTGGTATGCTGCAACCCCTATCACTACAGCCGGCTATGCAGCGCAGGTAGGAGTGCACCTGCTCTGTCAAACACATACACACGCACACTGTTATAGGACAAAACAGGTATCGGCAGTGGTCTAGTGGTGCCCGGGGAATTGGGTATAGTTACATTTAGCCAAACATTTCTTAAATAGCTAAGGAAAGGCACCCTGTTTGAAAAAGTCTTAACGTTTTCATTTTATTTTTTCTTCAGGTGTTCACTCTCAAAATCACCCTTAAAAAATATATATATATACTACACAAATGTGATGTTTTAAGTCCACAACAATGCTTAAACCACATCACCAGACCATTTTTTGAGGCCTGGGAAAAATCTAAACAAATCTTTTTGGGAGGGTGTAGTTGTCCTTTATTTCAACTGGCACCTAACAAGAGACTGTTTGGCTAGTTGCATTTCTGTACTGTACAATGTAGGACTACAGTGTAGGCTACATGTGATGGTAGAATTTGCAAAACAAATGCCTTCCCAATTTATACAAATTGTTAGAAAGGCCTACCCAGCAGTCATTTAATTGGGAACGTTTTTTTTGGAAAAGCCTTTAGAAATGTTCATTTAAACAGCGCATGTTGACTGAATTGCTCATTGCAAAGATTCAACCAAAAACTTCAGACCAAACTTTTTCAATACTTGGTTTGCATAGTTACCATTTACTGGTAGATATCATATGTTGAAACTTCTTTCCTACCCTATCGGCTACCGATGTCGTTCAATTCTGTGAGCTGCTCCGGGTGAGTGCTGCGGGCTCAGGGCCGGTTCCAGGCATAAGCCTTATCTCCACCCCCATGGCAAAATATGAGGAATTGCAGAAAACTTGGAATTAAATGCAGATTTGAAAATAAAAAAGCTTCTTAGCAAAGAGCAATTTCTCAAGCAAGAATTTTACAAGTACCGTCTGGGTGTGGTCTGAGGAGGGAGGTGAAAACTGAAAATGAGCTGTTATTGGCGGAGAGGTTTGGAACTCTATTTCTTATTGATCTATTAACTAATTTACCACATGGTGATCTCATCATGGAAGGCCAAAACTCTCTTAGGTTCCCCAAAAGGCTAGAACCGGCCCTGTGGGTCCTCTTGCTGCGGCCCTGTGGGTCCTCTTGCTGCGGCCCTGTGGGTCCTCTTGCTGCGGCCCTGTGGGTCCTCTTGCTGCGGCCCTGTGGGTCCTCTTGCTGCATGATATTCTGCTGAATCTAGCTATGTGTGCGGCGCCCATGTGAATTTATTTCAGGTGCTTTGCGATTGTGTAGGCTACTTAGTGCATGATTTCTCTATTGTACTACATAACTGATAAGTTTGCTAAATGATGTAAATGTAAATAAGTCGTATACCTCCACTACACTACTATGATACACATCAGTGTGGATTAAGAAGTGAGTATACACAATGCCCACTGAAAAAAAGCCCCCACTATAGGACAACACAGTTATAGGAGAACACAGTTATAGGACAACACCATTATAGGAGAACACAGTTATAGGACAACACAGTTATAGGACAACACAGTTATAGGAGAACACAGTTATAGGACAACACAGTTATAGGACAACACAGTTATAGGACAACACAGTTATAGAACAACACAGTTATAGGACAACACAGTTATAGGACAACACAGTTATAGGAGAACACAGTTATAGGACAAGACAGTTATAGGAGAACACAGTTATAGAACAACACAGTTATAGGACAACACAGTTATAGAACAACACAGTTATAGAACAACACAGTTATAGGACAACACAGTTATAGGACAACACAGTTATAGGACACACAGTTATAGGACAACACAGCTATAGGACAACACAGTTATAGGACAGCACAGTTATAGAACAACACAGTTATAGAAGAACACAGTTATAGGACAACACCTTTATAGGACAACACCTTTATAGGACAACACAGTTATAGGACAACACAATTATAGAACAAGACAGTTATAGGACAACACAGTTATAGGACAACACAGTTATAGGACAACACAGTTATAGGACAACACAGGTAGGCCCAGACAATCTATTCTATTCGTGCTCAGGAAACATAATTTAATATCATTTTGTTGGAAGAAGATTTAAATGTTTATTTTTGTCACTCATTGAAAGTTTCATTACTACTTTATTTCTTCTCTTCTAGTCAGAGATTCCTTTGGATCACTGAAGTTTAAAGCTACAATCTGCGGTTGCTACATCCGATTTTTAAATGATCAATTAATTATGTGTACCCATTGATTGTTGAAGAATATAACTTATAAATGCCTCATGAGCTTAGTTCAGCTGTCACACTCCATCAGAACCCTAAATAGAAGCTTGTTTTACTCCAATGTTTGTAAACAAAGTAAATGTAAACAAACACTATATATCCTCAAAACACGGTTACAACTATAACGTTGATATCATGGATGGTCAGTCCTTGCATCCATAGCTCTGTCTATTAATCGGAGAGTGGTTACATTTCTCCAGGCCCATCCCTCAGCTTTTTACCAAAACAGAGGCGGGTCTTCCGTTTTGTTATTGTTTCAATAAGGACTCTAGCTTTAAGCCTGTCTCTGTCTGTCTTACTGTTTCCATAAGGACTCTAACTTTAAGCCTGTCTTTGTCTGTCTTACTGTTTCCATAAGGACTCTAACTTTAAGCCTGTCTTTGTCTGTCTTACTGTTTCAATAAGGACTCTAGCTTTAAGCCTGTCTTTTTCTGTCTTACTGTTTCAATAAGGACTCTAGCTTTAAGCCTGTCTTTGTCTGTCTTACTGTTTCAATAAGGACTCTAGCTTTAAGCCTGTCTTTGTCTGTCTTACTGTTTCAATAAGGACTCTAGCTTTAAGCCTGTCTCTGTCTGTCTTACTGTTTCCATAAGGACTCTAACTTTAAGCCTGTCTTTGTCTGTCTTACTGTTTCCATAAGGACTCTAACTTTAAGCCTGTCTTTGTCTGTCTTACTGTTTCAATAAGGACTCTAGCTTTAAGCCTGTCTTTTTCTGTCTTACTGTTTCAATAAGGACTCTAGCTTTAAGCCTGTCTTTGTCTGTCTTACTGTTTCAATAAGGACTCTAGCTTTAAGCCTGTCTTTGTCTGTCTTACTGTTTCAATAAGGACTCTAGCTTTAAGCCTGTCTTTGTCTGTCTTACTGTTTCAATAAGGACTCTAGCTTTAAGCCTGTCTTTGTCTGTCTTACTGTTTCCATAAGGACTCTAGCTTTAAGCCTGTCTTTGTCTGTCTTACTGTTTCAATAAGGACTCTAGCTTTAAGCCTGTCTTTGTCTGTCTTACTGTTTCCATAAGGAATCTAGCTTTAAGCCTGTCTTTGTCTGTCTTACTGTTTCAATAAGGACTCTAGCTTTAAGCCTGTCTTTGTCTGTCTTACTGTTTCAATAAGGACTCTAGCTTTAAGCCTGTCTTTGTCTGTCTTACTGTTTCCATAAGGACTCTAGCTTTAAGCCTGTCTTTGTCTGTCTTACTGTTTCAATAAGGACTCTAGCTTTAAGCCTGTCTTTGTCTGTCTTACTGTTTCCATAAGGACTCTAGCTTTAAGCCTGTCTTTGTCTGTCTTACTGTTTCCATAAGGACTCTAACTTTAAGCCTGTCTTTGTCTGTCTTACTGTTTCAATAAGGACTCTAGCTTTAAGCCTGTCTTTGTCTGTCTTACTGTTTCCATAAGGACTCTAGCTTTAAGCCTGTCTTTGTCTGTCTTACTGTTTCCATAAGGACTCTAGCTTTAAGCCTGTCTTTGTCTGTCTTACTGTTTCAATAAGGACTCTAGCTTTAAGCCTGTCTTTGTCTGTCTTACTGTTTCAATAAGGACTCTAGCTTTAAGCCTGTCTTTGTCTGTCTTACTGTTTCAATAAGGACTCTAGCTTTAAGCCTGTCTTTGTCTGTCTTACTGTTTCCATAAGGACTCTAGCTTTAAGCCTGTCTTTGTCTGTCTTACTGTTTCAATAAGGACTCTAGCTTTAAGCCTGTCTTTGTCTGTCTTACTGTTTCCATAAGGACTCTAGCTTTAAGCCTGTCTTTGTCTGTCTTACTGTTTCCATAAGGACTCTAGCTTTAAGCCTGTCTTTGTCTGTCTTACTGTTTCCATAAGGACTCTAGCTTTAAGCCTGTCTTTGTCTGTCTTACTGTTTCAATAAGGACTCTAGCTTTAAGCCTGTCTTTGTCTGTCTTACTGTTTCAATAAGGACTCTAGCTTTAAGCCTGTCTTTGTCTGTCTTACTGTTTCAATAAGGACTCTAGCTTTAAGCCTGTCTTTGTCTGTCTTACTGTTTCCATAAGGACTCTAGCTTTAAGCCTGTCTTTGTCTGTCTTACTGTTTCAATAAGGACTCTAGCTTTAAGCCTGTCTTTGTCTGTCTTACTGTTTCCATAAGGACTCTAGCTTTAAGCCTGTCTTTGTCTGTCTTACTGTTTCCATAAGGACTCTAGCTTTAAGCCTGTCTTTGTCTGTCTTACTGTTTCCATAAGGACTCTAGCTTTAAGCCTGTCTTTGTCTGTCTTACTGTTTCCATAAGGACTCTAGCTTTAAGCCTGTCTTTGTCTGTCTTACTGTTTCCATAAGGACTCTAGCTTTAAGCCTGTCTTTGTCTGTCTTACTGTTTCCATAAGGACTCTAGCTTTAAGCCTGTCTTTGTCTGTCTTACTGTTTCCATAAGGACTCTAGCTTTAAGCCTGTCTTTGTCTGTCTTACTGTTTCCATAAGGACTCTAGCTTTAAGCCTGTCTTTGTCTGTCTTACTGTTTCAATAAGGACTCTAGCTTTAAGCCTGTCTTTGTCTGTCTTACTGTTTCCATAAGGACTCTAGCTTTAAGCCTGTCTTTGTCTGTCTTACTGTTTCCATAAGGACTCTAGCTTTAAGCCTGTCTTTGTCTGTCTTACTGTTTCAATAAGGACTCTAGCTTTAAGCCTGTCTTTGTCTGTCTTACTGTTTCCATAAGGACTCTAGCTTTAAGCCTGTCTTTGTCTGTCTTACTGTTTCCATAAGGACTCTAGCTTTAAGCCTGTCTTTGTCTGTCTTACTGTTTCCATAAGGACTCTAGCTTTAAGCCTGTCTTTGTCTGTCTTACTGTTTCCATAAGGACTCTAGCTTTAAGCCTGTCTTTGTCTGTCTTACTGTTTCCATAAGGACTCTAGCTTTAAGCCTGTCTTTGTCTGTCTTACTGTTTCCATAAGGACTCTAGCTTTAAGCCTGTCTTTGTCTGTCTTACTGTTTCCATAAGGACTCTAGCTTTAAGCCTGTCTTTGTCTGTCTTACTGTTTCCATAAGGACTCTAGCTTTAAGCCTGTCTTTGTCTGTCTTACTGTTTCAATAAGGACTCTAGCTTTAAGCCTGTCTTTGTCTGTCTTACTGTTTCCATAAGGACTCTAGCTTTAAGCCTGTCTTTGTCTGTCTTACTGTTTCCATAAGGACTCTAGCTTTAAGCCTGTCTTTGTCTGTCTTACTGTTTCAATAAGGACTCTAGCTTTAAGCCTGTCTTTGTCTGTCTTACTGTTTCCATAAGGACTCTAGCTTTAAGCCTGTCTTTGTCTGTCTTACTGTTTCCATAAGGACTCTAGCTTTAAGCCTGTCTTTGTCTGTCTTACTGTTTCCATAAGGACTCTAGCTTTAAGCCTGTCTTTGTCTGTCTTACTGTTTCCATAAGGACTCTAGCTTTAAGCCTGTCTTTGTCTGTCTTACTGTTTCCATAAGGACTCTAGCTTTAAGCCTGTCTTTGTCTGTCTTACTGTTTCAATGTACCATACTCCACAATAGAATACATGTTGCAACTCTCACACTCATTGGTTGTTACAATGTAACAAAGTGACAAAGTGTTACAATATTATGAACTTGTTTTGTGTTACAGAGTTGCAGACAGGTCTACAGTAGGTCTGTGTAGCAAGTCGGTGAGGCCCTTCCTTTCCATATCATTGATTAAATTGTCTCCTGGTATGTTACGTTTGGAAATAGCTACCAAGTAGGTACAGACATAGTTAGGCAGCAAAGAAGTTGTCAGAGAGAGGAGAGAGTTGTTGTTCATTACTAACCATTGTACATCAATCAATACAATTTTATTGAAGCTATTTTTACATCGGCAGTTGTCACAAAGTGCTTTACAGATACCCAGCCTAAAACTCAAGCAATGCGGAGGCAGAAGCACAGTGGCTTGGAAGGAGTGGCAGTTCATTCACAAAGATACATTGATTAAGACTGTGGCCGTTTGTTTGACTGATTGTTGAGGTCACTGATATGATAAGGTTAAGAATAATCGTCTCAGTTCAGTGGAGGGAGGTGTGAGAGTAACTATCCTGTAATACGGTCAACAGCCCTACTAGTAACTATCCTGTTATACGGTCAACAGCCCTACTAGTAACTATCCTGTTATACAGTCAACAGCCCTACTAGTAACTATCCTGTTATACAGTCAACAGCCCTACTAGTAACTATCCTGTTATACGGTCAACAGCCCTACTAGTAACTATCCTGTAATACGGTCAACAGCCCTACTAGTAACTATCCTGTTATACGGTCAACAGCCCTACTAGTAACTATCCTGTAATACGGTCAACAGCCCTACTAGTAACTATCCTGTTATACGGTCAACAGCCCTACTAGTAACTATCCTGTTATACGGTCAACAGCCCTACTAGTAACTATCCTGTAATACGGTCAACAGCCCTACTAGTAACTATCCTGTTATACGGTCAACAGCCCTACTAGTAACTATCCTGTTATACGGTCAACAGCCCTACTAGTAACTATCCTGTTATACGGTCAACAGCCCTACTAGTAACTATCCTGTTATACGGTCAACAGCCCTACTAGTAACTATCCTGTAATACGGTCAACAGCCCTACTAGTAACTATCCTGTAATACGGTCAACAGCCCTACTAGTAACTATCCTGTAATACGGTCAACAGCCCTACTAGTAACTATCCTGTTATACGGTCAACAGCCCTACTAGTAACTATCCTGTTATACGGTCAACAGCCCTACTAGTAACTATCCTGTAATACGGTCAACAGCCCTACTAGTAACTATCCTGTTATACGGTCAACAGCCCTACTAGTAACTATCCTGTAATACGGTCAACAGCCCTACTAGTAACTATCCTGTTATACGGTCAACAGCCCTACTAGTAACTATCCTGTTATACGGTCAACAGCCCTACTAGTAACTATCCTGTAATACGGTCAACAGCCCTACTAGTAACTATCCTGTTATACAGTCAACAGCCCTACTAGTAACTATCCTGTTATACGGTCAACAGCCCTACTAGTAACTATCCTGTAATACGGTCAACAGCCCTACTAGTAACTATCCTGTTATACAGTCAACAGCCCTACTAGTAACTATCCTGTTATACGGTCAACAGCCCTACTAGTAACTATCCTGTTATACGGTCAACAGCCCTACTAGTAACTATCCTGTTATACGGTCAACAGCCCTACTAGTAACTATCCTGTAATACGGTCAACAGCCCTACTAGTAACTATCCTGTTATACGGTCAACAGCCCTACTAGTAACTATCCTGTTATACGGTCAACAGCCCTACTAGTAACTATCCTGTAATACGGTCAACAGCCATACTAGTAACTATCCTGTTATACGGTCAACAGCCCTACTAGTAACTATCCTGTTATACGGTCAACAGCCCTACTAGTAACTATCCTGTTATACAGTCAACAGCCCTACTAGTAACTATCCTGTTATACGGTCAACAGCCCTACTAGTAACTATCCTGTTATACGGTCAACAGCCCTACTAGTAACTATCCTGTTATACGGTCAACAGCTCTACTAGTAACTATCCTGTTATACGGTCAACAGCCCTACTAGTAACTATCCTGTAATACGGTCAACAGCCCTACTAGTAACTATCCTGTTATACGGTCAACAGCCCTACTAGTAACTATCCTGTTATACGTTCAACAGCCCTACTAGTAACTATCCTGTTATACGGTCAACAGCCCTACTAGTAACTATCCTGTAATACGGTCAACAGCCCTACGAGTAACTATCCTGTTATACGGTCAACAGCTCTACTAGTAACTATCCTGTTATACGGTCAACAGCCCTACTAGTAACTATCCTGTTATACGGTCAACAGCCCTACTAGTAACTATCCTGTAATACGGTCAACAGCCCTACTAGTAACTATCCTGTTATACAGTCAACAGCCCTACTAGTAACTATCCTGTTATACGGTCAACAGCCCTACTAGTAAATATCCTGTTATACGGTCAACAGCCCTACTAGTAACTATCCTGTAATACGGTCAACAGCCCTACTAGTAACTATCCTGTAATACGGTCAACAGCCCTACTAGTAACTATCCTGTAATACGGTCAACAGCCCTACTAGTAAATATCCTGTTATACGGTCAACAGCCCTACTAGTAACTATCCTGTTATACGGTCAACAGCCCTACTAGTAACTATCCTGTAATACGGTCAACAGCCCTACTAGTAACTATCCTGTTATACGGTCAACAGCCCTACTAGTAACTATCCTGTAATACGGTCAACAGCCCTACTAGTAAATATCCTGTAATACGGTCAACAGCCCTACTAGTAACTATCCTGTTATACGGTCAACAGCCCTACTAGTAACTATCCTGTAATACGGTCAACAGCCCTACTAGTAACTATCCTGTTATACGGTCAACAGCCCTACTAGTAACTATCCTGTAATACGGTCAACAGCCCTACTAGTAACTATCCTGTAATACGGTCAACAGCCCTACTAGTAAATATCCTGTAATACGGTCAACAGCCCTACTAGTAACTATCCTGTTATACGGTCAACAGCCCTACTAGTAACTATCCTGTAATACGGTCGACAGCCCTACTAGTAACTATCCTGTAATACGGTCAACAGCCCTACTAGTAACTATCCTGTAATACGGTCAACAGCCCTACTAGTAACTATCCTGTTATACGGTCAACAGCCCTACTAGTAACTATCCTGTAATACGGTCAACAGCCCTACTAGTAACTATCCTGTTATACGGTCAACAGCCCTACTAGTAACTATCATGTTATACGGTCAACAGCCCTACTAGTAACTATCCTGTAATACGGTCAACAGCCCTACTAGTAACTATCCTGTAATACGGTCAACAGCCCTACTAGTAACTATCCTGTTATACGGTCAACAGCCCTACTAGTAACTATCCTGTTATACGGTCAACAGCCCTACTAGTAACTATCCTGTTATACGGTCAACAGCCCTACTAGTAACTATCCTGTAATACGGTCAACAGCCCTACTAGTAACTATCCTGTTATACGGTCAACAGCCCTACTAGTAACTATCCTGTTATACGGTCAACAGCCCTACTAGTAACTATCCTGTTATACGGTCAACAGCCCTACTAGTAACTATCCTGTAATACGGTCAACAGCCCTACTAGTAACTATCCTGTTATACGGTCAACAGCCCTATAAGTAACTATCCTGTTATACGGTCAACAGCCCTACTAGTAACTATCCTGTAATACGGTCAACAGCCCTACTAGTAACTATCCTGTTATACGGTCAACAGCCCTACTAGTAACTATCCTGTAATACGGTCAACAGCCCTACTAGTAACTATCCTGTTATACGGTCAACAGCCCTACTAGTAACTATCCTGTTATACGGTCAACAGCCCTACTAGTAACTATCCTGTAATACGGTCAACAGCCCTACTAGTAACTATCCTGTTATACGGTCAACAGCCCTACTAGTAACTATCCTGTTATACGGTCAACAGCCCTACTAGTAACTATCCTGTAATACGGTCAACAGCCCTACTAGTAACTATCCTGTTATACGGTCAACAGCCCTACTAGTAACTATCCTGTTATACGGTCAACAGCCCTACTAGTAACTATCCTGTAATACGGTCAACAGCCATACTAGTAACTATCCTGTTATACGGTCAACAGCCCTACTAGTAACTATCCTGTTATACGGTCAACAGCCCTACTAGTAACTATCCTGTTATACGGTCAACAGCCCTACTAGTAACTATCCTGTTATACGGTCAACAGCCCTACTAGTAACTATCCTGTTATACGGTCAACAGCCCTACTAATAACTATCCTGTTATACGGTCAACAGCTCTACTAGTAACTATCCTGTTATACGGTCAACAGCCCTACTAGTAACTATCCTGTAATACGGTCAACAGCCCTACTAGTAACTATCCTGTTATACGGTCAACAGCCCTACTAGTAACTATCCTGTTATACGGTCAACAGCCCTACTAGTAACTATCCTGTTATACGGTCAACAGCCCTACTAGTAACTATCCTGTAATACGGTCAACAGGCCTACGAGTAACTATCCTGTTATACGGTCAACAGCTCTACTAGTAACTATCCTGTTATACGGTCAACAGCCCTACTAGTAACTATCCTGTAATACGGTCAACAGCCCTACGAGTAACTATCCTGTTATACGGTCAACAGCTCTACTAGTAACTATCCTGTTATACGGTCAACAGCCCTACTAGTAACTATCCTGTTATATGGTCAACAGCCCTACTAGTAACTATCCTGTAATACGGTCAACAGCCCTACTAGTAACTATCCTGTTATACGGTCAACAGCCCTACTAGTAACTATCCTGTAATACGGTCAACAGCCCTACTAGTAACTATCCTGTAATACGGTCAACAGCCCTACTAGTAACTATCCTGTAATACGGTCAACAGCCCTACTAGTAACTATCCTGTTATACGGTCAACAGCCATACTAGTAACTATCCTGTAATACGGTCAACAGCCCTACTAGTAACTATCCTGTTATACGGTCAACAGCCCTACTAGTAACTATCCTGTTATACGGTCAACAGCCCTACTAGTAACTATCCTGTTATACGGTCAACAGCCCTACTAGTAACTATCCTGTTATACGGTCAACAGCCCTACTAGTAACTATCCTCTAATACGGTCAACAGCCCTACTAGTAACTATCCTGTTATACGGTCAACAGCCCTACTAGTAACTATCCTGTTATACGGTCAACAGCCCTACTAGTAACTATCCTGTAATACGGTCAACAGCCCTACTAGTAACTATCCTGTTATACGGTCAACAGCCCTACTAGTAACTATCCTGTAATACGGTCAACAGCCCTACTAGTAACTATCCTGTTATACGGTCAACAGCCCTACTAGTAACTATCCTGTTATACGGTCAACAGCCCTACTAGTAAATATCCTGTTATACGGTCAACAGCCCTACTAGTAACTATCCTGTAATACGGTCAACAGCCCTACTAGTAACTATCCTGTAATACGGTCAACAGCCCTACTAGTAACTATCCTGTAATACGGTCAACAGCCATACTAGTAACTATCCTGTAATACGGTCAACAGCCCTACTAGTAACTATCCTGTAATACGGTCAACAGCCCTACTAGTAACTATCCTGTAATACGGTCAACAGCCCTACTAGTAACTATCCTGTAATACGGTCAACAGCCCTACTAGTAACTATCCTGTTATACGGTCAACAGCCCTACTAGTAACTATCCTGTAATACGGTCAACAGCCCTACTAGTAAATATCCTGTAATACGGTCAACAGCCCTACTAGTAACTATCCTGTTATACGGTCAACAGCCCTACTAGTAACTATCCTGTTATACGGTCAACAGCCCTACTAGTAACTATCCTGTAATACGGTCAACAGCCCTACTAGTAACTATCCTGTTATACGGTCAACAGCCCTACTAGTAACTATCCTGTTATACGTTCAACAGCCCTACTAGTAACTATCCTGTTATACGGTCAACAGCCCTACTAGTAACTATCCTGTTATACGGTCAACAGCCCTACTAGTAACTATCCTGTTATACGGTCAACAGCCCTACTAGTAACTATCCTGTAATACGGTCAACAGCCCTACTAGTAACTATCCTGTAATACGGTCAACAGCCCTACTAGTAACTATCCTGTTATACGGTCAACAGCCATACTAGTAACTATCCTGTAATACGGTCAACAGCCCTACTAGTAACTATCCTGTTATACGGTCAACAGCCCTACTAGTAACTATCCTGTTATACGGTCAACAGCCCTACTAGTAACTATCCTGTTATACGGTCAACAGCCCTACTAGTAACTATCCTGTTATACGGTCAACAGCCCTACTAGTAACTATCCTGTTATACGGTCAACAGCCCTACTAGTAAATATCCTGTTATACGGTCAACAGCCCTACTAGTAACTATCCTGTAATACGGTCAACAGCCCTACTAGTAACTATCCTGTAATACGGTCAACAGCCCTACTAGTAACTATCCTGTAATACGGTCAACAGCCATACTAGTAACTATCCTGTTATACGGTCAACAGCCCTACTAGTAACTATCCTGTTATACGGTCAACAGCCCTACTAGTAACTATCCTGTAATACGGTCAACAGCCCTACTAGTAACTATCCTGTAATACGGTCAACAGCCCTACTAGTAACTATCCTGTAATACGGTCAACAGCCCTACTAGTAACTATCCTGTAATACGGTCAACTTCTACACCTGCATTACTAGCTGTTTGGGGTTTTAGGCTGGGTTTCTGTACAGCACTTCGAGATATTAGCTGATGTACGAAGGGCTATATAAAATAAAATTGATTGATTGATTGATAGTAACTATCCTGTTATACGGTCAACAGCCCTACTAGTAACTATCCTGTAATACGGTCAACAGCCCTACTAGTAACTATCCTGTTATACGGTCAACAGCCCTACTAGTAACTATCCTGTTATACGGTCAACAGCCCTACTAGTAACTATCCTGTAATACGGTCAACAGCCCTACTAGTAACTATCCTGTTATACGGTCAACAGCCCTACTAGTAACTATCCTGTTATATGGTCAACAGCCCTACTAGTAACTATCCTGTAATACGGTCAACAGCCCTACTAGTAACTATCCTGTTATACGGTCAACAGCCCTACTAGTAACTATCCTGTTATACGGTCAACAGCCCTACTAGTAACTATCCTGTTATACGGTCAACAGCCCTACTAGTAACTATCCTGTTATACGGTCAACAGCCCTACTAGTAACTATCCTGTTATACGGTCAACAGCCCTACTAGTAACTATCCTGTAATACGGTCAACAGCCCTACGAGTAACTATCCTGTTATACGGTCAACAGCTCTACTAGTAACTATCCTGTTATACGGTCAACAGCCCTACTAGTAACTATCCTGTAATACGGTCAACAGCCCTACTAGTAACTATCCTGTAATACGGTCAACAGCCCTACTAGTAACTATCCTGTTATACGGTCAACAGCCCTACTAGTAACTATCCTGTTATACGGTCAACAGCCCTACTAGTAACTATCCTGTTATACGGTCAACAGCCCTACTAGTAACTATCCTGTTATACGGTCAACAGCCCTACTAGTAACTATCCTGTTATACGGTCAACAGCCCTACTAGTAACTATCCTGTAATACGGTCAACAGCCCTACTAGTAACTATCCTGTAATACGGTCAACAGCCCTACTAGTAACTATCCTGTAATACGGTCAACAGCCCTACTAGTAACTATCCTGTAATACGGTCAACAGCCCTACTAGTAACTATCCTGTAATACGGTCAACAGCCCTACTAGTAACTATCCTGTTATACGGTCAACAGCCATACTAGTAACTATCCTGTAATACGGTCAACAGCCCTACTAGTAACTATCCTGTTATACGGTCAACAGCCCTACTAGTAACTATCCTGTTATACGGTCAACAGCCCTACTAGTAACTATCCTGTAATACGGTCAACAGCCATACTAGTAACTATCCTGTTATACGGTCAACAGCCCTACTAGTAACTATCCTGTTATACGGTCAACAGCCCTACTAGTAACTATCCTGTTATACGGTCAACAGCCCTACTAGTAACTATCCTGTTATACGGTCAACAGCCCTACTAGTAACTATCCTGTTATACGGTCAACAGCCCTACTAGTAACTATCCTGTTATACGGTCAACAGCCCTACTAGTAACTATCCTGTTATACGGTCAACAGCCCTACTAGTAACTATCCTGTTATACGGTCAACAGCCCTACTAGTAACTATCCTGTTATACGGTCAACAGCCCTACTAGTAACTATCCTGTTATACGGTCAACAGCCCTACTAGTAACTATCCTGTTATACGGTCAACAGCCCTACTAGTAACTATCCTGTTATACGGTCAACAGCCCTACTAGTAACTATCCTGTAATACGGTCAACAGCCCTACTAGTAACTATCCTGTTATACGGTCAACAGCCCTACTAGTAACTATCCTGTAATACGGTCAACAGCCCTACTAGTAACTATCCTGTTATACGGTCAACAGCCCTACTAGTAACTATCCTGTTATATGGTCAACAGCCCTACTAGTAACTATCCTGTTATACGGTCAACAGCCCTACTAGTAACTATCCTGTTATACGGTCAACAGCCCTACTAGTAACTATCCTGTAATACGGTCAACAGCCCTACTAGTAACTATCCTGTTATACGGTCAACAGCCCTACTAGTAACTATCCTGTTATACGGTCAACAGCCCTACTAGTAACTATCCTGTTATACGGTCAACAGCCCTACTAGTAACTATCCTGTAATACGGTCAACAGCCCTACTAGTAACTATCCTGTTATACGGTCAACAGCCCTACTAGTAACTATCCTGTTATACGGTCAACAGCCCTACTAGTAACTATCCTGTAATACGGTCAACAGCCCTACTAGTAACTATCCTGTTATACGGTCAACAGCCCTACTAGTAACTATCCTGTTATACGGTCAACAGCCCTACTAGTAACTATCCTGTTATACGGTCAACAGCCCTACTAGTAACTATCCTGTTATACGGTCAACAGCCCTACTAGTAACTATCCTGTTATACGTTCAACAGCCCTACTAGTAACTATCCTGTAATACGGTCAACAGCCCTACTAGTAACTATCCTGTAATACGGTCAACAGCCCTACTAGTAACTATCCTGTAATACGGTCAACAGCCCTACTAGTAACTATCCTGTAATACGGTCAACAGCCCTACTAGTAACTATCCTGTAATACGGTCAACAGCCCTACTAGTAACTATCCTGTAATACGGTCAACAGCCCTACTAGTAACTATCCTGTTATACGGTCAACAGCCCTACTAGTAACTATCCTGTAATACGGTCAACAGCCCTACTAGTAACTATCCTGTAATACGGTCAACAGCCCTACTAGTAACTATCCTGTAATACGGTCAACAGCCCTACTAGTAACTATCCTGTAATACGGTCAACAGCCCTACTAGTAACTATCCTGTAATACGGTCAACAGCCCTACTAGTAACTATCCTGTTATATGCTATACCTATATATACTATATCCGATGTAGTAGATGGATCGTTACACCCCTAATCCTGTTATACGGTGAACTCTCCTCTCAACAGTGCAGTGACTATGACAAAATATTGAATAAAGGCAATTAATAGACAAAAAGACCAGAAAAGGATACCATGTCAATTAAATAGGTAACATGGTCCTCCTGTAGACAATGTTACTGTCATTTTGGCAGGTTGATGTTTATTGTCATGAGTCTTGCCCTGGAGGCAGAACTGAGCGGTTTCTGCTATATGGGCCAGCTGCAAAGTCATAATTGGCTGTATCGTAAAAATGCATTATTTTTTTTTCGTTTGCTTTTTTGGTGAGGGTAAGGCATTAGTGGTAAAGGGTAGGGTTAAGGTTAGAGTTAGGTTTAAAGTAAGATTTTTTTTGACTTTGTGGCCCGTGCCAGCTAGTGAACTCTCTACAGAGCTGCCTCCAGTACGTGAGTCATCCCAATAAAAAGCCAACCGGCATAATTTGGCAATGAAATGTTCTCTAGAGTCAGATGAACTTGTAGATACCATTTTCATGTCTCTGCGTCCAGTATGAAGGAAGTTCACTCAAAAGACACGGTCTTAGTGACCTAGGTTTAGGGAATCCAAAGGGCTGTCTCCCAATGCACTGTGAGGCTTTGTCCCATAAAGGGGGTGCACAACTGGGCATTGGTTCCCCCCATCTCCAACATACATCATCTTGTGACCAACCTATCCTGTACATTCTATGTGGTGTGAGATCAAATCTATGAAAGACATTTAATTGTATACCTTTTTTCCCTTGGCTTCTCTGGCATACAGTGAGGGAAAAAAGTATTTGATCCCCTGCTGATTTTGTACGTTTGCCCACTGACAAAGAAATGATCAGTCTATAATTTTTAATGGTAGGTTTATTTGAACAGTGAGAGACAGAGTAACAACAACAAAAATCCAGAAAAACGCATGTCAAAAATGTTATAAATTGATTAGCATTTTAATGAGGGAAATAAGTATTTGACCCCCTCTCAATCAGAAAGATTTCTGGCTCCCAGGTGTCTTTTATACAGGTAACGAGCTGAGATTAGGAGCACACTCTTAAAGGGAGTGCTCCTAATCTCAGCTTGTTACCTGTATAAAAGACACCTGTCCACAGAAGCAATCAATCAATCAGATTCCAAACTCTCCACCATGGCCAAGACCAAAGAGCTCTCCAAGGATGTCAGAGACAAGATTGTAGACCTACACAAGGCTGGAATGGGTTACAAGACCATCGCAAAGCAGCTTGGTGAGAAGGTGACAACAGTTGGTGCGATTATTCGCAAATGGAAGAAACACAAAAGAACTGTCAATCTCCCTCGGCCTGGGGCTCCATGCAAGATCTCACCTCGTGGAGTTGCAATGATCATGAGAACGGTGAGGAATCAGCCCAGAATTACACGGGAGGATCTTGCCAATGATCTCAAGGCAGCTGGGACCATAGTCACCAAGAAAACAATTGGTAACACACTACGCCGTGAAGGACTGAAATCCTGAAGCGCCCGCAAGGTCCCCCTGCTCAAGAAAGCACATATACAGGCCTGTCTGAAGTTTGCCAATGAACATCTGAATGATTCAGAGGAGAACTGGGTGAAAGTGTTGTGGTCAGATGAGACCAAAATAGAGCTCTTTAGCATCAACTCAACTCGCCGTGTTTGGAGGAGGAGGAATGCTGCCTATGACCCCAAGAACACCATCCCCACCGTCAAACATGGAGGTGGAAACATTATGCTTTGGGGGTGTTTTTCTGCTAAGGGGACAGGACAACTTCACCGCATCAAAGGGACGATGGACGGGGCCATGTACCGTCAAATCTTGGGTGAGAACCTCCTTCCCTCAGCCAGGGCATTGAAAATGGGTTGTGGATAGATATTCCAGCATGACAATGACCCAAAACACACGGCCAAGGCAACAAAGGAGTGGCTCAAGAAGAAGCACATTAAGGTCCTGGAGTGGCCTAGCCAGTCTCCAGACCTTAATCCCATAGAAAATCTGTGGAGGGAGCTGAAGGTTCGAGTTGCCAAACGTCAGGCTCGAAACCTTAATGACTTGGAGAAGATCTGCAAAGAGGAGTGGGAAAAAATCCCTCCTGAGATGTGTGCAAACATGGTGGCCAACTACAAGAAACGTCTGACCTCTGATTGCCAACAAGGGTTTTGCCACCTAGTACTAAGTCATGTTTTGCAGAGGGGTCAAATACTTATTTCCCTCATTAAAATGCAAATCAATTTATAACAATTTATATTTTTGTTGTTGTTATTCTCTCTCTCGCTGTTCAAATAAACCTACCATTAAAATTATAGACTGATCATTTCTTTGTCAGTGGGCAAACGTACAAAATCAGCAGGGGATCAAATACTTTTTTTCCCTCACTGTATATCTGAGATAATATATTTCTCAAGTTTTCACAGGTGCCATTATTAAACCTTTAACAGCATTTTGTAACGTAAAGAAGCTGATTGTACGGAGCTTGGGTAGTCTTCTACAACATTGTTGACATAATGTGTAATCTATAAAAATAAATAAAGAGAGTTGCATACTCTATATATAACCTCCCTGTAACGTATTTGTCAGGGGTGGAGTGTAGTGGGATGTGGAATCACACGCAGGACACAGAGATATAAATCCAAAGGTCTTTAGTAAAGTCCGTAGTACACGCCAAACACGGCAACAGGCCACAGGCGAAAACAAACGCACACAAAACAGTCCAACGTAAGTGTGCACAACGAGCAGGACTCTCTATTTCAACACGAAAATAAGAAAGAACAAAATACAGAGGACTAAACAACACCACGACAGCATAACAATGACACACAACACCTGACCTAACACAAGGAACTAAATAGGGTGCCTAATGAACACTAAACACTAAACAGGTGTGACAGACAGACAAAACCAATCAAACATGAAACATCGAACGGTGGCAGCTAGTACTCCGGAGACGACGACCGCCGAAGCCTGCCCGAACAAGGAGAAGGGGCCGCCTCGGCCGAAACCGTGACAGTACCCCCCCTTGACGCGCGGCTCCAGCCGTGCGCCGCCTCCGGCCTCGGGGACGACCAGGAGGACGCGGAGCAGGGCGCGTAGGATGACCACGATGGAATTCGGTCAGAAGGGACGGGTCCAGGATGTCCCTCCTCGGCACCCAGCACCGCTCCTCCGGGCCGTACCCCTCCCACTCCACGAGATATTGGAGACCCTCCATCCGGCGTCTCGAATCTAGGATGGCCCGAACAGTGTACGCCGGAGCCCCCTCGATGTCCAACGGGGGCGGAGGAGTCTCTTCTATCTCAAAGTCCTGGAGTGGACCAGCTACCACTGGCCTGAGGAGAGACACATGGAACGAGGGGTTAATATTTTTGTAATCAATGGGCAGTTGTAACCTGTAACACACCTCGTTCAATCTCCTCAGGACTTTAAAAGGCCCCACAAACCGCCGACCCAGCTTCTGGCAGGGCAGGCGGAGGGGCAGGTTTCTGGTTGAGAGCCAGACCCGATCTCCAGGTGCGTACACTGGCCCCTCACTGCGGTGAAGGTCGGCGCTCGTCTTCTGTCGACGGATGGCTCGCTGCAGATGGACGTGTGCAGCGTTCCACGTCTCCTCCGAGCGCCGCACCCACTCATCCACAGCAGGGGCCTCGATCTGGCTCTCATGCCAAGGTGCCAGAACCGGCTGGTACCCTAACACACACTGGAAAGGGGTTAGTTTAGTGGAGGAGTGGCGGAGAGAGTTCTGTGCCATCTCGGCCCAAGGCACATATCTCGCCCACTCCTCCGGCCGGCCCTGACAATATGACCTCAGAAACCTACCCACATCTTGGTTGACACGTTCGACCTGCCCATTACTCTCCGGGTGGTAACCCGAGGTAAGGCTCACCGAAACCCCCAACCGTTCCATAAACGCTCTCCAGACTCTGGAGGTAAACTGGGGGCCTCGATCAGACACTATATCCTCGGGTACCCCGTAATGCCGGAAGACGTGAGTAAATAGAGCCTCAGCGGTCTGTAGGGCAGTAGGAAGACCCGGCATGGGAAGGAGACGACAGGCCTTCGAGAACCGATCCACAACGACCAGGATGGTGGTATTCCCCTGTGAGGAGGGAAGGTCGGTAACAAAATCCACCGAGAGGTGAGACCAGGGTCGTTGTGGAACGGGCAGGGGTTGTAATTTACCCCTGGGCAAGTGTCTGGGCGCCTTACACTGGGCACACACTGAGCAGGAGGAGACATAAATCCTCACATCCCTGGCTAACGTTGGCCACCAGTACTTTGTACTAAGGCAGTGCACTGTCCGGCCAATACCTGGATGTCCAGAGGAGGGTGACGTGTGAGCCCAATAAATAAGCCGATCCCGGACCTCGAGCGGGACGTACGTCCGACCCACCGGACACTGTGGAGGGCTAGGGTCGGTGCGTAATGCCCGCTCGATCTCCGCATCGACCTCCCATACCACCGGTGCAACCAGACAAGACTCAGGTAGTATGGGAGTGGGCTCCACACACCTCTCCTCTGTGTCATACCGCCGAGACAGGGCATCTGCCTTCCCGTTCTGGGACCTAGGGATGTAAGTGATCTTAAACACAAACCGAGCGAGAAACATAGTCCATCGAGCCTGGCGAGGATTCAGTCTCCTAGCTGCCCGAATGTATTCCAGGTTACGGTGGTCAGTCAGAATGAGAAAAGGGTGTTGAGCCCCCTCAAGCCAATGCCTCCACACCTTTAGGGCCTGTACTACGGCTAACAGCTCCCTGTCCCCTACGTCATAATTCCGCTCCGCCGGACTGAGCTTCTTAGAATAAAAAGCACAGGGGCGGAGTTTAGGTGGTGTGCCGGACCGTTGTGAAAGAACAGCCCCGATACCGGCTTCAGACGCGTCCACCTCTACTTGGAATGGTAAGGTGGGATCCGGGTGCGCCAGCACTGGAGCCGAGGTAAACAGGTCCTTCAGTCTCCCAAAAGCCCTGTCCGCCTCGGCTGACCACCGCAAGCGCACAGGACCCCCCTTCAGAAGGGACGTTATGGGAGCAGCCACCTGTCCAAAACCCCGGATAAACCTCCGGTAGTAATTCGCAAAACCCAAGAACTGCTGCACCTCTTTAACCGTGGTTGGGGTTTGCCAATTACGCACGGCTGACACACGGTCAACCTCCATCCTCACCCCTGACGCAGACAACTGATAACCCAAAAAGGAGACCGACTCCTGAAAGAACAGACATTTCTCGGCTTTGACATACAGGTCATGCTCCAACAATCTCCTCAATACCCTGCGCACCAGGGCTACATGCTCGGCCCGAGTAGTACTGTACACCAGAATATCGTCTATGTACACCACTACTCCCTGCGCCTGCATGTCCCGGAAAATCTCATCTACAAAAGATTGGAAGACTGATGGAGCATTCATTAACCCATATGGCATGACGAGATACTCGTAATGGCCGGAGGTAGTACTAAATGCTGTCTTCCACTCATCGCCCTCCCTAATGCGCACCAAGTTATATGCGCTCCTGAGGTCCAATTTTGTGAAGAGTCGTGCCCCGTGTAATGACTCCGTCATGGTCGCAATCAGCGGGAGTGGATAACTATATTTCACAGTCACCTGATTGAGACCGCGGTAATCAATACACGGACGCAAACCTCCATCCTTTTTCTTCACAAAAAAGAAGCTCGAGGACGTGGGAGAAATGGAGGGCCGTATGTAACCCTGTCTCAGAGACTCGGCAATGTATGTCTCCATTGCCCTCTTCTCCTCCTGTGACAAAGGATACACACGGCTCCGCGGGAGCGCAGCTCCTGCCTGGAGGTCTATCGCACAATCCCCCTGTCTATGAGGCGGCAACCTTGCCGCTCTTGTCTTGCTAAACACGAGTGCCAAATCCTCATACTCAGGTGGAATGTGCAGTGTGGGCATCTGGTTCGGACTCTCCACTGAGGTCGCCCCTACGGAAACACCCAGACATAGCCCCTCACACTGAGCAGACCACCCTTTTAGAGCCTTCTCTCGCCACGAAATCGTAGGATCATGGGTAATCAACCAGGGAAGCCCCAGTACCACCGGATACGCAGGAGAGTCGATCAGATAGAGTTGAATCGTCTCCTCATGACCCCCCTGCGTCATCATCCTAAGTGGCGCTGTGACCTCCCTAATCAACCCAGATCCTAACGGACGACTATCTAGGGCATGTACAGGGAAAGGATTATCAACCGGAAGGAGGGGAATCCCTAACTCAACACAGAATTTACGATCTACAAAATTCCCAGCTGCGCCTGAATCTACTAGCGCCTTATGCTGGGAACGAGGTGCAACCTGTGGAAAACAAACAGGTATAGTTATGTGTACGACAGAAAGCTCTGGGTAAGTGGGGCGCCTACTCACCTGGGAGGACTCCCCAATGTGTGGTCTGCCGTCTCCTCCTCCAGGGGACCCTCCCCAGCACCTAGCCGCGGTGTGCCCTCCACGGCCACAGTTGGTGCAGGGGACGGCCCCCCTCGGGCTCCTTCTTCTCCCTCCTCTAGCGCCAGCACCTCCGAGCTCCATCGGGCTCGGCTCGGAGGCGCTGGAGGGTGGAATGGGCGACCCCCACCTGGGACGTCCGCGGGTAGCGAGCAGGGTGTCCAGCCGAATGGCCATGTCCACCAACTGGTCAAATGAGAGTGTAGTATCCCTGCACGCCAACTCTCTGCGGACGTCCTCCCGGAGGCTGCAACGAAAGTGGTCTATGAGGGCCCGCTCATTCCACCCTGCATCAGCCGCTAGAGTCCGGAACTCCAGGGCAAACTCTTGAGCGCTCCTCATCCCCTGCCGGAGGTAGAATAGACGCTCCCCCGCCGCCTTCCCCTCTGGTGGATGGTCGAAGACCGCACGGAAGCGGCGGGAGAACTCCGCATAGGTGATAGTGGCGGCGTCTATTCTCCTCCATTCGGCGTTGGCCCACTCCAACGCCTTGCCGGTGAGACAGGAGATGAGGGCGGAAATGCTCTCGTGTCCCGAGGGCGCCGGGTGTACGGTGGCTAGGTAGAGTTCCACTTGTAACAGGAACCCCTGACACCCGGCAGCGGTGCCGTCGTACGCCCTCGGGAGCGAGAGCCGAATCCCACTGGGTTCCGGTAGTTGGACGGGCGGGCTGACCGATGGTGATGGTGCGGTAGGTGGGGGTGTGGGTACCCCGCTGGTCTCCCATCGATGGAGGGTGTTCATCACCCGGTCCAGGGCGTGCCCGATTTGGTTGATCCGATCTTCTTGACCACGAAGGCGCTCCTCCATGATCTCGGTGGGTGCGGGTGCTCCTGCTGATTCCATGAGATGGTGTGTAATTCTGTCAGGGGTGGAGTGTAGTGGGATGTGGAATCACACGCAGGACACAGATATATAAATCCAAAGGTCTTTAGTAAAGTCCGTAGTACACGCCAAACACGGCAACAGGCCACAGGCGAAAACAAACGCACACAAAACAGTCCAACGTAAGTGTGCACAACGAGCAGGACTCTCTATTTCAACACGAAAATAAGAAAGAACAAAATACAGAGGACCAAACAACACCACGACAGCATAACAATTACACACAACACCTGACCTAACACAAGGAACTAAATAGGGTGCCTAATGAACACTAAACACTAAACAGGTGTGACAAACAGACAAAACCAATCAAACATGAAACATCGAACGGTGGCAGCTAGTACTCCGGAGACGACGACCGCCGAAGCCTGCCCGAACAAGGAGAAGGGGCCGCCTCGGCCGAAACCGTGACAGTATTGGATAAAACACCAACATGACGGCGAAACGTTGGTGTTTTACCCACAATACATTACTGGGAGGTTATACATATGTGACTCTCTTTGTTTATATAGCTTACAGTTTATTCCCCGTTAGTCAGCACCTCTACACTAAATCATATCCTCTGGGTGTGTCGTTAGTCAGCACCTCTACACTAAATCATATCCTCTGGGTGTGTCGTTAGTCAGCACCTCTACACTAAATCATATCCTCTGGGTGTGTCCTTAGTCAGCACCTCTACACTAAATCATATCCTCTGGGTGTGTCGTTAGTCAGCACCTCTACACTAAATCATATCCTCTGGGTGTGTCGTTAGTCAGCACCTCTACACTAAATCATATCCTCTGGGTGTGTCGTTAGTCAGCACCTCTACACTAAATCATATCCTCTGGGTGTGTCGTTAGTCAGCACCTCTACACTAAATCATATCCTCTGGGTGTGTCCTTAGTCAGCACCTCTACACTAAATCATATCCTCTGGGTGTGTCCTTAGTCAGCACCTCTACACTAAATCATATCCTCTGGGTGTGTCGTTAGTCAGCACCTCTACACTAAATCATATCCTCTGGGTGTGTCGTTAGTCAGCACCTCTACACTAAATCATATCCTCTGGGTGTGTCCTTAGTCAGCACCTCTACACTAAATCATATCCTCTGGGTGTGTCGTTAGTCAGCATGATGGGACGCTGACCGGTTGGATCATTGAAATATAATTAAACTTTGGTACAACCATAATTTTAATTGTATTAACTAAGGTTTAACAATTTCCACTTGTCTATGTTTTGTTTAATTTTTTGGAGGACGGGAAGCATATTGATATCCACTATCTTATCTAACTCTGATGTCAATAGAATCCCCAGATACTTCATACCTGATTGTATCCACATGAAATGATACCGATTCCGATTCCGATTTTAGAGTGGAAATATTCACCGATAACCGATATATCTGCTGATATTTGTATTATTATAGCTGGAATGAAATAAATAAAAAATTAAATTATGTATGGTTGTGCTTAAAACAGCCCTACAAAGATACTGAGAAAACTGATTTCTTAAATTTGAGGAAAGAACATTTTAATGTAAGCACCACGTATATGTTGTGAAATTGTTTTAGATATTACTTGTTAGATATTACTGCGCTGTCGGAGCTAGAAGCACAAGCATTTCGCTACACCCGCTATAACATCTGCTAAACACGTGTATGTGACCAATAACATTCGATTTGATTTGACATAAAGTTAACGAGCAACAGCAAAAAACGTTTTAATGGGAAAACTGTCTGTTACTGTAGTGAAAGGAGGATAAACTGCACTGATTCCTAAGAATTGTCCGTGGCTGTGAAGAATGACGTGTGTTCAACGTATTTGGTATTTATATTGTTTTCATTGATTGCAGGGCTGTAGCCACGGAGTTCTGGTAGTTGTTTACTTGAAAGGAAAAACATCCGTCACAAAATTGACCTCTGGCACAGAGCCGTCTCTCGCCCCCAAGCGTTGCCTTGCTATCTGGGATCCTTGGGACGTCCCTACCCCCCATTGAAGTTGACATTTTAAAATAGTTACGGTTAAGGGTTAAGGTTCGGGTTAGGAAAAGGGTCACGGTTAGGGTACGAGTTAAGGTTAGGGTTAAGGTTCGGGTTAGGTAAGGGTCACGGTTAGGGTAGGAGTTAAGGTTAGGGTTAAGGTTAGGGTTAGGTAAGGGTCACGGTTAGGGACCGTCAGGTTCTCTCACACAGCTAGTTAGCTGGTTAGATGGGGGCGGCCAAACGGGAAGTTGGAACAGTCCCTGATAAGCGTCAACCCATGCATCAAAACGTTGCTACGAAGCGCTACTTTGTAATCTGCTATGTTTTTTTGTTTGTGTGCCTCTGAAAACATTTGAATGAGCTTGAGGAATATCCTTCGCAAATAGCAAATATAACACACCAGATTTGGCAGGCTTCACTAAAGGGCTGTAACGTTAACACAGAGTTGAACGTTCTTAGCACAGCACTTACAGTATGTGCTGTTTACAGAGTACCTGGAAGGATCATATGTGCTGTTTACAGAGTACCTGGAAGGATCATATGTGCTGTTGACAGAGTACCTGGAAGGATAATATGTGCTGTTTACAGAGTACCTGGAAGGATCATATGTGCTGTTGACAGAGTACCTGGAAGGATCATATGTGCTGTTTACAGAGTACCTGGAAGGATCATATGTGCTGTTGACAGAGTACCTGGAAGGATCATATGAGCTGTTGACAGAGTACCTGGAAGGATCATATGAGCTGTTGACAGAGTACTTCTTTTCCACCATAATTTGCAAATAAATTCATAAAAAATCCTACAATGTGATTTTCTGGATTTTTTTTCCCTCATTTTGTCTGTCATAGTTGACGTGTACCTATGATGAAAATTACAGGCCTCTCTCATCTTTTTAAGTGGGAGAACTTGCACAATTGGTGGCTGACTAAATACTCCCCCCCACTGTAGTTAAACATGCCTGTTTATTTTGTAAATAGCCTACCAGCTTCAAAACTACCAAAGTAAACAGAAAGTCTACATAAGATCAAAACCAAAG
>NC_059217.1:46558972-46747877 GCF_020615455.1 Coregonus clupeaformis
AGAACAGTATAGGATCTCTTCAGGCCAGGCTAGTTGTATAGAACCATATAGAACAGTATAGGATCTCTTCCTCCAGGCTAGTTGTATAGAACCATATAGAACAGTATAGGATCTCTTCCCTCTAGGCTAATTGTATAGAACCATATAGAACAGTATAGGATCTCTTCAGGCCAAGCTAGTTGTATAGAACCATATAGAACAGTATAGGATCTCTTCCCTTCAGGCCAGGCTAGTTGTATAGAACCATATAGAACAGTATAGGATCTCTTCCCTTCAGGCCAAGCTAGTTGTATAGAACCATATAGAACAGTATAGGATCTCTTCCCTCCAGGCTAATTGTATAGAACCATATAGAACAGTATAGGATCTCTTCAGGCCAAGCTAGTTGTATAGAACCATATAGAACAGTATAGGATCTCTTCCCTCCAGGCTAGTTGTATAGAACCATATAGAACAGTATAGGATCTCTTCAGGCCAAGCTAGTTGTATAGAACCATATAGAACAATATAGGATCTCTTCCCTTCAGGCCAGGCTAGTTGTATAGAACCATATAGAACAGTATAGGATCTCTTCCCTTCAGGCCATGCTAGTTGTATAGAACCATATAGAACAGTATAGGATCTCTTCAGGCCAGGCTAGTTGTATAGAACCATATAGAACAGTATAGGATCTCTTCCCTTCAGGCCAGGCTAGTTGTATAGAACCATATAGAACAGTATAGGATCTCTTCAGGCCAAGCTAGTTGTATAGAACCATATAGAACAGTATAGGATCTCTTCCCTTCAGGCTAATTGTATAGAACCATATAGAACAGTATAGGATCTCTTCCCTTCAGGCCATGCTAGTTGTATAGAACCATATAGAACAGTATAGGATCTCTTCAGGCCAGGCTAGTTGAATAGAACCATATAGAACAGTATAGGATCTCTTCCCTTCAGGCCAGGCTAGTTGTATAGAACCATATAGAACAGTATAGGATATCTTCCCTTCAGGCCAGGCTAGTTGTATAGAACCATATAGAACAGTATATGATCTCTTCAGGCCAGGCTAGTTGTATAGAACCATATAGAACAGTATAGGATCTCTTCCCTTCAGGCCAGGCTAGTTGTACAGAACCATATAGAACAGTATAGGATTTCTTCCCTTCAGGCCAGGCTAGTTGAATAGAACCATATAGAACAGTATAGGATCTCTTCAGGCCAGGCTAGTTGTATAGAACCATATAGAACAGTATAGGATCTCTTCCTGCCAGGCTAGTTGTATAGAACCATATAGAACAGTATAGGATCTCTTCAGGCCAGGCTAGTTGTATAGAACCATATAGAACAGTATAGGATCTCTTCCCTTCAGGCCAGGCTAGTTGTATAGAACCATATAGAACAGTATAGGATCTCTTCCCTTCAGGCCAGGCTAGTTGTATAGAACCATATAGAACAGTATAGGATCTCTTCAGGCCAGGCTAGTTGTATAGAACCATATAGAACAGTATAGGATCTCTTCCCTTCAGGCCAGGCTAGTTGTATAGAACCATATAGAACAGTATAGGATCTCTTCCCTTCAGGCCAGGCTAGTTGTATAGAACCATATAGAACCGTATAGGATCTCTTCCCATCAGGCCAGGCTAGTTGTATAGAACCATATAGAACAGTATAGGATCTCTTCCCTCCAGGCTAGTTGTATAGAACCATATAGAACAGTATAGGATCTCTTCAGGCCAGGCTAGTTGAATATAACCATATAGAACAGTATAGGATCTCTTCAGGCCAAGCTAGTTGTATAGAACCATATAGAACAGTATAGGATCTCTTCCCTTCAGGCTAATTGTATAGAACCATATAGAACAGTATAGGATCTCTTCCCTTCAGGCCATGCTAGTTGTATAGAACCATATAGAACAGTATAGGATCTCTTCCCTTCAGGCCATGCTAGTTGTATAGAACCATATAGAACAGTATATGATCTCTTCAGGCTAGGCTAGTTGTATAGAACCATATAGAACAGTATAGGATCTCTTCAGGCCAGGCTAGTTGTATAGAACCATATAGAACAGTATAGGATCTCTTCCCTTCAGGCCAGGCTAGTTGTATAGAACCATATAGAACAGTATAGGATCTCTTCCCTTCAGGCCAGGCTAGTTGTATAGAACCATATAGAACAGTATAGGATCTCTTCCCTCCAGGCCAGGCTAGTTGTATAGAACCATATAGAACAGTATAGGATCTCTTCAGGCCAGGCTAGTTGAATAGAACCATATAGAACAGTATAGGATCTCTTCAGGCCAGGCTAGTTGTATAGAACCATATAGAACAGTATAGGATCTCTTCAGGCCAGGCTAGTTGTATAGAACCATATAGAACAGTATAGGATCTCTTCAGGCCAGGCTAGTTGAATAGAACCATATAGAACAGTATAGGATCTCTTCAGGCCAGGCTAGTTGTATATAACCATATAGAACAGTATAGGATCTCTTCAGGCCAGGCTAGTTGTATAGAACCATATAGAACAGTATAGGATCTCTTCAGGCCAGGCTAGTTGTATAGAACCATATAGAACAGTATAGGATCTCTTCCCTTCAGGCCAGGCTAGTTGTATAGAACCATATAGAACAGTATAGGATCTCTTCCCTTCAGGCCAGGCTAGTTGTATAGAACCATATAGAACAGTATAGGATCTCTTCAGGCCAGGCTAGTTGTATAGAACCATATAGAACAGTATAGGATCTCTTCCCTCCAGGCTAATTGTATAGAACCATATAGAACAGTATAGGATCTCTTCAGGCCAGGCTAGTTGTATAGAACCATATAGAACAGTATAGGATCTCTTCCCTTCAGGCCAGGCTAGTTGTATAGAACCATATAGAACAGTATAGGATCTCTTCAGGCCAGGCTAGTTGTATAGAACCATATAGAACAGTATAGGATCTCTTCCCTCCAGGCTAATTGTATAGAACCATATAGAACAGTATAGGATCTCTTCCCTTCAGGCCAGGCTAGTTGTACAGAACCATATAGAACAGTATAGGATCTCTTCCCTTCAGGCCAGGCTAGTTGTATAGAACCATATAGAACAGTATAGGATCTCTTCCCTTCAGGCCAGGCTAGTTGAATAGAACCATATAGAACAGTATAGGATCTCTTCCCTCCAGGCTAGTTGTATAGAACCATATAGAACAGTATAGGATCTCTTCAGGCCAGGCTAGTTGTATAGAACCATATAGAACAGTATAGGATCTCTTCCCTTCAGGCCAGGCTAGTTGTATAGAACCATATAGAACAGTATAGGATCTCTTCCCTTCAGGCCAGGCTAGTTGTATAGAACCATATAGAACAGTATAGGATCTCTTCAGGCCAAGCTAGTTGTATAGAACCATATAGAACAGTATAGGATCTCTTCCCTCCAGGCTAGTTGTATAGAACCATATAGAACAGTATAGGATCTCTTCAGGCCAGGCTAGTTGTATAGAACCATATAGAACAGTATAGGATCTCTTCCCTTCAGGCCAGGCTAGTTGTATAGAACCATATAGAACAGTATAGGATCTCTTCCCTTCAGGCCAGGCTAGTTGTATAGAACCATATAGAACAGTATAGGATCTCTTCCCTTCAGGCCAGGCTAGTTGAATAGAACCACATAGAACAGTATAGGATCTCTTCAGGCCAGGCTAGTTGTATAGAACCATATAGAACAGTATAGGATCTCTTCCCTTCAGGCCAGGCTAGTTGTATAGAACCATATAGAACAGTATAGGATCTCTTCCCTTCAGGCCAGGCTAGTTGTATAGAACCATATAGAACAGTATAGGATCTCTTCCCTTCAGGCCAGGCTAGTTGAATAGAACCATATAGAACAGTATAGGATCTCTTCAGGCCAGGCTAGTTGTATAGAACCATATAGAACAGTATAGGATCTCTTCCCTCCAGGCAAGTTGTATAGAACCATATAGAACAGTATAGGATCTCTTCCCTCCAGGCTAATTGTATAGAACCATATAGAACAGTATAGGATCTCTTCAGGCCAGGCTAGTTGTATAGAACCATATAGAACAGTATAGGATCTCTTCCCTTCAGGCCAGGCTAGTTGTATAGAACCATATAGAACAGTATAGGATCTCTTCAGGCCAATCTAGTTGTATAGAACCATATAGAACAGTATAGGATCTCTTCCCTCCAGGCTAGTTGTATAGAACCATATAGAACAGTATAGGATCTCTTCCCTTCAGGCCAGGCTAGTTGTATAGAACCATATAGAACAATATAGGATCTCTTCCCTCCAGGCTAATTGTATAGAACCATATAGAACAGTATAGGATCTCTTCAGGCCAAGCTAGTTGAATAGAACCATATAGAACAGTATAGGATCTCTTCCCTCCAGGCTAGTTGTATAGAACCATATAGAACAGTATAGGATCTCTTCATGCCAAGCTAGTTGTATAGAACCATATAGAACAGTATAGGATCTCTTCCCTTCAGGCCAGGCTAGTTGTATAGAACCATATAGAACAGTATAGGATCTCTTCCCTTCAGGCCAGGCTAGTTGTATAGAACCATATAGAACAGTATAGGATCTCTTCAGGCCAGGCTAGTTGTATAGAACCATATAGAACAGTATAGGATCTCTTCCCTCCAGGCTAATTGTATAGAACCATATAGAACAGTATAGGATCTCTTCAGGCCAAGCTAGTTGTATAGAACCATATAGAACAGTATAGGATCTCTTCCCTTCAGGCCATGCTAGTTGTATAGAACCATATAGAACAGTATAGGATCTCTTCAGGCCAGGCTAGTTGAATAGAACCATATAGAACAGTATAGGATCTCTTCCCTTCAGGCCAGGCTAGTTGTATAGAACCATATAGAACAGTATATGATCTCTTCCCTCCAGGCTAGTTGTATAGAACCATATAGAACAGTATAGGATCTCTTCAGGCCAGGCTAGTTGTATAGAACCATATAGAACAGTATAGGATCTCTTCCCTTCAGGCCAGGCTAGTTGTTTAGAACCATATAGAACAGTATAGGATCTCTTCCCTTCAGGCCAAGCTAGTTGTATAGAACCATATAGAACAGTATAGAATCTCTTCCCTTCAGGCCAGGCTAGTTGAATAGAACCACATAGAACAGTATAGGATCTCTTCAGGCCAGGCTAGTTGTATAGAACCATATAGAACAGTATAGGATCTCTTCCCTTCAGGCCAGGCTAGTTGTATAGAACCATATAGAACAGTATAGGATCTCTTCCCTTCAGGCCAGGCTAGTTGTATAGAACCATATAGAACAGTATAGGATCTCTTCCCTTCAGGCCAGGCTAGTTGTATAGAACCATATAGAACAGTATAGGATCTCTTCCCTCCATGCAAGTTGTATAGAACCATATAGAACAGTATAGGATCTCTTCCCTCCAGGCTAATTGTATAGAACCATATAGAACAGTATAGGATCTCTTCAGGCCAGGCTAGTTGTATAGAACCATATAGAACAGTATAGGATATCTTCCCTTCAGGCCAGGCTAGTTGTATAGAACCATATAGAACAGTATAGGATCTCTTGAGGCCAAGCTAGTTGTATAGAACCATATAGAACAGTATAGGATCTCTTCCCTCCAGGCTAGTTGTATAGAACCATATAGAACAGTATAGGATCTCTTCCCTTCAGGCCAGGCTAGTTGTATAGAACCATATAGAACAGTATAGGATCTCTTCCCTCCAGGCTAATTGTATAGAACCATATAGAACACTATAGGATCTCTTCAGGCCAAGCTAGTTGAATAGAACCATATAGAACAGTATAGGATCTCTTCCCTCCAGGCTAGTTGTATAGAACCATATAGAACAGTATAGGATCTCTTCATGCCAAGCTAGTTGTATAGAACCATATAGAACAGTATAGGATCTCTTCCCTTCAGGCCAGGCTAGTTGTATAGAACCATATAGAACAGTATAGGATCTCTTCCCTTCAGGCCAGGCTAGTTGTATAGAACCATATAGAACAGTAAAGGATCTCTTCAGGCCAGGCTAGTTGTATAGAACCATATAGAACAGTATAGGATCTCTTCCTCCAGGCTAATTGTATAGAACCATATAGAACAGTATAGGATCTCTTCAGGCCAAGCTAGTTGTATAGAACCATATAGAACAGTATAGGATCTCTTCCCTTCAGGCCATGCTAGTTGTATAGAACCATATAGAACAGTATAGGATCTCTTCAGGCCAGGCTAGTTGAATAGAACCATATAGAACAGTATAGGATCTCTTCCCTTCAGGCCAGGCTAGTTGTATAGAACCATATAGAACAGTATATGATCTCTTCCCTCCAGGCTAGTTGTATAGAACCATATAGAACAGTATAGGATCTCTTCAGGCCAGGCTAGTTGTATAGAACCATATAGAACAGTATAGGATCTCTTCCCTTCAGGGCTAGGCTAGTTGTATAGAACCATATAGAACAGTATAGGATCTCTTCAGGCCAGGCTAGTTGTATAGAACCATATAGAACAGTATAGGATCTCTTCCCTTCAGGCCAAGCTAGTTGTATAGAACCATATAGAACAGTATAGGATCTCTTCCCTTCAGGCCAGGCTAGTTGTATAGAACCACATAGAACAGTATAGGATCTCTTCAGGCCAGGCTAGTTGTATAGAACCATATAGAACAGTATAGGATCTCTTCCCTTCAGGCCAGGCTAGTTGTATAGAACCATATAGAACAGTATAGGATCTCTTCAGGCCAGGCTAGTTGTATAGAACCATATAGAACAGTATAGGATCTCTTCAGGCCAGGCTAGTTGTATAGAACCACATAGAACAGTATAGGATATCTTCCCTTCAGGCCAGGCTAGTTGTATAGAACCATATAGAACAGTATAGGATCTCTTCAGGCCAGGCTAGTTGTATAGAACCATATAGAACAGTATAGGATCTCTTCCCTTCAGGCCAGGCTAGTTGTATAGAACCATATAGAACAGTATAGGATCTCTTCCCTTCAGGCCAGGCTAGTTGAATAGAACCATATAGAACAGTATAGGATCTCTTCAGGCCAAGCTAGTTGTATAGAACCATATAGAACAGTATAGGATCTCTTCCCTTCAGGCTAATTGTATAGAACCATATAGAACAGTATAGGATCTCTTCCCTTCAGGCCAGGCTAGTTGTATAGAACCATATAGAACAGTATAGGATCTCTTCAGGCCAGGCTAGTTGTATAGAACCATATAGAACAGTATAGGATCTCTTCCCTTCAGGCCAGGCTAGTTGTATAGAACCATATAGAACAGTATAGGATCTCTTCCCTTCAGGCCAGGCTAGTTGTATAGAACCATATAGAACAGTATAGGATCTCTTCCCTTCAGGCCAGGCTAGTTGTATAGAACCATATAGAACAGTATAGGATCTCTTCCCTTCAGGCCAGGCTAGTTGTATAGAACCATATAGAACAGTATAGGATCTCTTCAGGCCAGGCTAGTTGTATAGATCCATATAGAACAGTATAGGATCTCTTCCCTTCAGGCCAGGCTAGTTGTATAGAACCATATAGAACAGTATAGGATCTCTTCAGGCCAGGCTAGTTGTATAGAACCATATAGAACAGTATAGGATCTCTTCAGGCCAGGCTAGTTGTATAGAACCATATAGAACAGTATAGGATCTCTTCCCTTCAGGCCAGGCTAGTTGTATAGAACCATATAGAACAGTATAGGATCTCTTCCCTTCAGGCCAGGCTAGTTGTATAGAACCATATAGAACAGTATAGGATCTCTTCAGGCCAGGCTAGTTGTATAGAACCATATAGAACAGTATAGGATCTCTTCCCTTCAGGCCAGGCTAGTTGTATAGAACCATATAGAACAGTATAGGATCTCTTCCCTTCAGGCCAGGCTAGTTGTATAGAACCATATAGAACAGTATAGGATCTCTTCAGGCCAGGCTAGTTGAATAGAACCATATAGAACAGTATATGATCTCTTCAGGCCAGGCTAGTTGAATAGAACCATATAGAACAGTATAGGATCTCTTCAGGCCAGGCTAGTTGTATAGAACCATATAGAACAGTATAGGATCTCTTCAGGCCAGGCTAGTTGTATAGAACCATATAGAACCGTATAGGATCTCTTCAGGCCAGGCTAGTTGTATAGAACCATATAGAACAGTATAGGATCTCTTCAGGCCAGGCTAGTTGTATAGAACCATATAGAACAGTATAGGATCTCTTCAGGCCAGGCTAGCTGAATAGAACCATATAGAACAGTATAGGATCTCTTCAGGCCAGGCTAGTTGTATAGAACCATATAGAACAGTACCAGGTCACTAGTTGACTGGTGTTGAAAAGTTCTCTCTCTCCTCTAGTCTTTTCTCCTTGTCTTTTGACTATAAAGCTCCTTTTTCAACAACGGACATCAAGTTTTGCTGAGATTGAAATGGAAATGTAAAGCTAAATAGATATACTGTTTGTTTTACTTTGAAAAACCATGTTTCCTGTGTTCATCTTTTAAGCAGAGTATTGCACTACATTGAACAATGCTGACCATTCATTGTGATCAGGAAAGATGAGTTAAAATATAAGATATTCATTTAGAATATAACTACTACAATGCTATACAACGTCTTCATTACACAAATGGTAGAGCTGTAAAGGATAATAATAATAATATGCCATTTAGCAGACGCTTTTATCCAAAGCGACTTACAGTCATGTGTGCATACATTTTTATGTATGGGTGGTCCCGGGGATCGAACCCACTACCCTGGCGTTACAAGCGCCGTGCTCTACCAGCTGAGCTACAGGATCCATTGTTCTGTCTGACGTGAAGGCAACAGTTGTTTATTTGATGTCAATACTTTAACATTGCTTACTGATGTATTTTGAGAAGTTGTTGTTTTAGGTTTTGAGTAGTGGTAGATCTGTATTTCTAGTAGTAAAACCCCCCCATTATATTAAAGGTTGAGTAAGTAGTTTTAGAAGCTTGCTGGATTCATTACTTACCAACAACAACTGTAAATCCCAGTAACACTACATCACATTTCGAAGTATACTTTCCTTTCTTTGTCTAACTACTGAATCTAGCAAATAAGTTGTGTGGTTCAGATTGCCAATGGAGGCTTACAATGTTGTTACAGTAATTACAGAAAAGCTATCACAATTTGATTAGATTTCATACTTATATAGTTTTATAGCAATGCCACACTGTATAGAACCACATAGAACAGTATAGAACCGTATAGAAATATATAGAACCGTATAGAACAGTATAGAACCAAATACAACCATATAGAACAGTATAGAAATATATAGAACAGTATAGAACCATTAAGAACAGTTTAGAACCATATAGAACAGTATAGAACCATTCAGAACAGTTTAGAACCATATAGAACCGTATAGAAATATATAGAACAGTATAGAACCATTAAGAACAGTTTAGAACCATATAGAACAGTATAGAACCGTATAGAAATATATAGAACAGTATAGAACCATTAAGAACAGTTTAGAACCATATAGAACAGTATAGAACCAAATACAACCATATAGAACAGTATAGAACAGTAAAGAACCATATAGAATGGTATAGAACAGTATAGAACATTATATAACTATATAGAACAGTATACAACATTATATAACTATATAGAGCCATACAGAACCTTAGAACAGTATAGAACAGTATAGAAGCACATAGAATCATATAGAATAGTATAGAACAATGTAGAACAGTATAGAACAGTTTCGAACCATATAGAACAGTATAGATCCGTATATAATCATATAGAACAGTATAGAACCATAAAGAACAGTATATAACTATATAAAACAGTATAGAACCATACAGAACCTTATAGAACAGTATAGGACAGTATATAACCACATAGAACAGTACATAACCATATAGAACAGTATAGAACATTATAGAACAGTACCATATAGGACAGTATAGAACTATATAGAACAGTATAGAACCATATAGAACAGTATATAACCATATAGAAGTGTATAGAACCATGCACAACTGTATAGAACAGTATAGAACCTCATAGAACAGTATAGAACCGCATAGAACCATATAGAACAGTATAAAACCATATAGAACAGTATAGAACCATATAGAACAGTATATAACCATATAAAACAGTATAGAACCATATAGATTAGTATAGAACTATATATAAAACAGTATAGAAACATATGGAACCGTATATAACCATATATAACGTATAGAACAGTATTGAACCATATAGAACAGTATAGAACCATATAGAACAGTATAGAACTGTATAGAACAGTATAGAACCGCATAGAACCATAAAGAACAGTATAGAAAAATATAGAACAGTATAGAACCATATAGAACAGTATAGAACCATATAGAACAGTATATAACCATATAAAACAGTATAGAACCATATAGATTAGTATATAACTATATATATAACAGTATAGAAACATATGGAACCATATAGAACAGTATAGAACCATATGGAACCGTATAGCACAGTATAGAACAGTATAGAACCTGACGTGTGTTGTATGTCCTCATTCCCTGACATGTATGTTGTATGTTCAGAGTCCCTGACATGTATGTTGTATGTCCAGAATCCCTGACATGTATGTTGTATGTTCAGAGTCCCTGACATGTATGTTGCATGTTCAGAGTCCCTGACATGTATGTTGTATGTTCAGAGTCCCTGACATGTATGTTGTATGTCCATAGGCCCTGACATGTATGTTGTATGTTCAGAGTCCCTGACATGTATGTTGTATGTTCAGAGTACCTGACATGTATGTTGTATGTTCAGAGTCCCTGACATGTATGTTGTATGTCCAGAGTCCCTGACATGTATGTTGTATGTCCAGAGTCCCTGACATGTATGTTGTATGTCCAGAGTCCCTGACATGTATGTTGTATGTTTAGAGTCCCTGACATGTATGTTGTATGTCCAGAGGCCCTGACATGTATGTTGCATGTTCAGAGTCCCTGACATGTATGTTGTATGTCCAGAGGCCCTGACATGTATGTTCAGAGTCCCTGACATGTATGTTGTGTGTTCCAGAGTCCCTGACATGTATGTTGTATGTTCAGAGTCCCTGACATGTATGTTGTGTGTTCCAGAGTCGCCCCCACCGCCATACTCACGGCTATCCCCTACAGAGGAACAAAAGCCCCTGGGTAAGTCGTCACCAACATACAGAGAATACACATACCTGATGCCTGTGTGCGTGCTCTGTGAGTACGTGTGTGTGCTCTGTGAGTACGTGTGTGTGCGTGCTCTGTGAGTACGTGTGTGTGCTCTGTGAGTACGTGTGTGTGTGCTCTGTGAGTGTGTGTGTGTGCTCTGTGAGTACGTGTGTGTGCTCTGTGAGTATGTGTGTGTGTGTGCTCTGTGAGTTTGTGTGTGTGCTCTGTGAGTGTGTGTGTGTGCTCTGTGAGTATGTGTGTGTGCTCTGAGTACGTGTGTTTGCTCTTTGAGTACGTGTGTGTGTGCTCTGTGAGTATGTGTGTGTGTGTGTGCTCTGTGAGTATGTGTGTGTGCTCTGTGAGTACGTGTGTGTGTGTGCTCTGTGAGTACGTGTGTGTGCTCTGTGAGTACGTGTGTGTGTGCGCTCTGCGAGTACGTGTGTGCAGCGGACATGAGTCAGTCATGGTCACGTGATGAGGTAGCCCCACCCGCAAACTTCAAAATCAGTGTCTGCCCTCAGCCCAAGAAGGAATTTCCTCTTGGTCTAACAGTCTAAGATGTTGGTTGCTCCCGTGGGAGACCTGGGTTCATATCCCGCATGTTACACGTCCTGTCTATCTACATCCTACTATATTAAAGGGATATCCTGTTTATTTTACATGTTAGACCTAATTTTCCTCTTACTTTTAGTGTTGAAACATCCTCCAGACAGTTGTTTTGGTCATAGTGTTGAAACATCCTCCAGACAGTTGTTTTGGTCATAGTGTTGAAACATCCTCCAGACAGTTGTTTTGGTCATAGTGTTGAAACATCCTCCAGACAGTTGTTTTGGTCATAGTGTTGAAACATCCTCCAGACAGTTGTTTTGGTCATAGTGTTGAAACATCCTCCAGACAGTTGTTTTGGTCATAGTGTTGAAACATCCTCCAGACAGTTGTTTTGGTCATAGTGTTGAAACATCCTCCAGACAGTTGTTTTGGTCATAGTGTTGAAACATCCTCCAGACAGTTGTTTTGGTCATAGTGTTGAAACATCCTCCAGACAGTTGTTTTGGTCATAGTGTTGAAACATCCTCCAGACAGTTGTTTTGGTCATAGTGTTGAAACATCCTCCAGACAGTTGTTTTGGTCATAGTGTTGAAACATCCTCCAGACAGTTGTTTTGGTCATAGTGTTGAAACATCATCCAGACAGTTGTTTTGGTCATAGTGTTGAAACATCCTCCAGACAGTTGTTTTGGTCATAGTGTTGAAACATCCTCCAGACAGTTGTTTTGGTCATAGTGTTGAAACATCCTCCAGACAGTTGTTTTGGTCATAGTGTTGAAACATCCTCCAGACAGTTGTTTTGGTCATAGTGTTGAAACATCCTCCAGACAGTTGTTTTGGTCATAGTGTTGAAACATCCTCCAGACAGTTGTTTTGGTCATAGTGTTGAAACATCATCCAGACAGTTGTTTTGGTCATAGTGTTGAAACATCCTCCAGACAGTTGTTTTGGTCATAGTGTTGAAACATCCTCCAGACAGTTGTTTTGGTCATAGTGTTGAAACATCATCCAGACAGTTGTTTTGGTCATAGTGTTGAAACATCATCCAGACAGTTGTTTTGGTCATAGTGTTGAAACATCCTCCAGACAGTTGTTTTGGTCATAGTGTTGAAACATCCTCCAGACAGTTGTTTTGGTCATAGTGTTGAAACATCCTCCAGACAGTTGTTTTGGTCATAGTGTTGAAACATCCTCCAGACAGTTGTTTTGGTCATAGTGTTGAAACATCCTCCAGACAGTTGTTTTGGTCATAGTGTTGAAACATCCTCCAGACAGTTGTTTAGTTCCATTTCTTTGGCTGGCTTAGTTGCTTGCATGAGCCATATAGTGGTAGTGGCCAAACGTGCTTCAGAACGTCCCCACAAGAAGCTCTGCAGCCATCTCATGTCTATCTGGGCTAAAATATCAAAACACTTGTCTGTTTCCACTATTACGAGCATAAACGTGTATAACTCGGAACTGCGTTTACTTCCTGTTTTGCCCTCGTCTTGGAACAAATTTCTACCTCGCTACTACTACTACGCCGCGCAGCGCTAGTCTCGCTTAGCCACACCTTCAAGTTCCACTGGTTCTCGAGGCTAGCGCTGACACTGCTTTCAAAACATGTCTGAGACGGACAGCTACGAGCCTGAAGAGGACGCACACTGTGCAGAAACCACATTTACAGTGCATTCGGAAAAGTATTCAGACCCCTTTACTTTTTCCACATTTTGTTTACGTTACAGCCTTATTCTAAAATTGATTAAATGCTTTATTTTATTTTAGATCAATACCCCATAATGACAAAGCAAAAACTGGTTTTTAGAAATGTTAGCAAATGTATAAAAAAATTAAAAAAACGGAAATATCACATTTACATACACTACCGGTCAAACGTTTTAGAACAACTACTCATTCAAGGGTTTTTCTTAATTTTTTTACTATTTTCTACATTATAGAATAATAGTGAAGACATCAAAACTATGAAATAACACATATGGAATCATGTAGTAACCAAAAAAAAGTGTTAAACAAATCAAAATAGGCCTGTGATGTATGGAGCCTTTTGCCTCGTGGTGACATGGTAGGCCTGTGATGTATGGAGCCTTTTGCCCCGTGGTGACATGGTAGCCCTGTGATGTATGGAGCCTTTTGCCCCGTGGTGACATGGTAGGCCTGTGATGTATGGAGCCTTTTGCCCCGTTGTGACATGGTAGGCCTGTGATGTATGGAGCCTTTTGCCCCGTGGTGACATGGTAGGCCTGTGATGTATGGAGCCTTTTGCCCCGTGGTGACATGGTAGGCCTGTGATGTATGGAGCCTTTTGCCTCGTGGTGACATGGTAGGCCTGTGATGTATGGAGCCTTTTGCCTCGTGGTGACATGGTAGCCGTGTGATGTATGGAGCCTTTTGCCCCGTGGTGACATGGTAGGCCTGTGATGTATGGAGCCTTTTGCCTTGTGGTGACATGGTAGCCCTGTGATGTATGGAGCCTTTTGCCCCGTGGTGACATGGTAGCCCTGTGATGTATGGAGCCTTTTGCCCCGTGGTGACATGGTAGGCCTGTGATGTATGGAGCCTTTTGCCCCGTGGTGACATGGTAGGCCTGTGATGTATGGAGCCTTTTGCCCCGTGGTGACATGGTAGGCCTGTGATGTATGGAGCCTTTTGCCCCGTGGTGACGTGGTAGGCCTGTGATGTATGGAGCCTTTTGCCCCGTGGTGACATGGTAGGCCTGTGATGTATGGAGCCTTTTGCCCCGTGGTGACATGGTAGGCCTGTGATGTATGGAGGCTTTTGCCCCCTGGTGACATGGTAGGCCTGTGATGTATGGAGCCTTTTGCCCCGTGGTGACATGGTAGCCCTGTGATGTATGGATCCTTTTGCCCCATGGTGACATGGTAGCCGTGTGATGTATGGAGCCTTTTGCCTCGTGGTGACATGGTAGCCGTGTGATGTATGGAGCCTTTTGCCTCGTGGTGACATGGTAGCCGTGTGATGTATGGAGCCTTTTGCCTTGTGGTGACATGGTAGCCCTGTGATGTATGGAGCCTTTTGCCCCGTGGTGACATGGTAGGCCTGTGATGTATGGAGCCTTTTGCCCCGTGGTGACATGGTAGGCCTGTGATGTATGGAGCCTTTTGCCCCGTGGTGAGCCCTGTGATGTATGGAGCCTTTTGCCCCGTGGTGACATAGTAAGCCTGTGATGTATGGAGCCTTTTGCCCCGTGGTGAGCCCTGTGATGTATGGAGCCTTTTGCCCCGTGGTGACATGGTAGGCCTGTGATGTATGGAGCCTTTTGTCCCGTGGTGAGCCCTGTGATGTATGGAGCCTTTTGCCTCGTGGTGACATGGTAGGCCTGTGATATATGGAGCCTTTTGCCTCGTGGTGACATGGTAGGCCTGTGATGTATGGAGCCTTTTGCCCCGTGGTGAGCCCTGTGATGTATGGAGCCTTTTGCCCCCTGGTGACATGGTAGGCCTGTGATGTATGGAGCCTTTTGCCCCGTGGTGACATGGTAGCCCTGTGATGTATGGAGCCTTTTGCCCCATGGTGACATGGTAGGCCTGTGATGTATGGAGCCTTTTGCCTCGTGGTGACATGGTAGGCCTGTGATGTATGGAGCCTTTTGCCCCGTGGTGAGCCCTGTGATGTATGGAGCCTTTTGCCTTGTGGTGACATGGTAGGCCTGTGATGTATGGAGCCTTTTGCCTCGTGGTGACATGGTAGGCCTGTGATGTATGGAGCCTTTTGCCCCGTGGTGAGCCCTGTGATGTATGGAGCCTTTTGCCCCATGGTGACATGTTAGCCGTGTGATGTATGGAGCCTTTTGCCCCATGGTGACATGGTAGGCGTGTGATGTATGGAGCCTTTTGCCTCGTGGTGACATGTTAGCCGTGTGATGTATGGAGCCTTTTGCCCCATGGTGACATGGTAGCCCTGTGATGTATGGAGCCTTTTGCCCCATGGTGACATGGTAGCCCTGTGATGTATGGAGCCTTTTGCCCCATGGTGACATGGTAGGCGTGTGATGTATGGAGCCTTTTGCCCCATGGTGACATGGTAGGCCTGTGATGTATGGAGCCTTTTGCCCCATGGTGACATGGTAGGCCTGTGATGTATGGAGCCTTTTGCCCCGTGGTGAGCCCTGTGATGTATGGAGCCTTTTGCCTCGTGGTGACATGTTAGCCGTGTGATGTATGGAGCCTTTTGCCCCATGGTGACATGGTAGGCGTGTGATGTATGGAGCCTTTTGCCCCATGGTGACATGGTAGGCCTGTGATGTATGGAGCCTTTTGCCTCGTGGTGACATGTTAGCCGTGTGATGTATGGAGCCTTTTGCCCCATGGTGACATGGTAGGCGTGTGATGTATGGAGCCTTTTGCCCCATGGTGACATGGTAGGCGTGTGATGTATGGAGCCTTTTGCCCCATGGTGACATGGTAGCCGTGTGATGTATGGAGCCTTTTGCCCCATGGTGACATGGTAGCCGTGTGATGTATGGAGCCTTTTGCCCCATGGTGACATGGTAGGCCTGTGATGTATGGAGCCTTTTGCCCCGTGGTGACATGGTAGGCCTGTGATGTATGGAGCCTTTTGCCCCATGGTGACATGGTAGGCGTGTGATGTATGAAGCCTTTTGCCCCATGGTGACATGGTAGGCGTGTGATGTATGGAGCCTTTTGCCCCATGGTGACATGGTAGGCCTGTGATGTATGGAGCCTTTTGCCCCATGGTGACATGGTAGGCCTGTGATGTATGGAGCCTTTTGCCCCATGGTGACATGGTAGGCCTGTGATGTATGGAGCCTTTTGCCCCATGGTGACATGGTAGGCCTGTGATGTATGGAGCCTTTTGCCCCATGGTGACATGGTAGGCCTGTGATGTATGGAGCCTTTTGCCCCATGGTGACATGGTAGGCCTGTGATGTATGGAGCCTTTTGCCCCATGGTGACATGGTAGCCCTGTGATGTATGGAGCCTTTTGCCCCATGGTGACATGGTAGGCCTGTGATGTATGGAGCCTTTTGCCCCGTGGTGACATGGTAGGCCTGTGATGTATGGAGCCTTTTGCCCCATGGTGACATGGTAGGCCTGTGATGTATGGAGCCTTTTGCCCCGTGGTGACATGGTAGGCCTGTGATGTATGGAGCCTTTTGCCCCGTGGTGACATGGTAGGCCTGTGATGTATGGAGCCTTTTGCCCCGTGGTGACATGGTAGGCCTGTGATGTATGGAGCCTTTTGCCCCATGGTGACATGGTAGGCCTGTGATGTATGCAGCCTTTTGCCCCATGGTGACATGGTAGGCCTGTGATGTATGGAGCCTTTTGCCCCATGGTGACATGGTAGGCCTGTGATGTATGGAGCCTTTTGCCCCGTGGTGACATGGTAGGCCTGTGATGTATGGAGCCTTTTGCCCCATGGTGACATGGTAGGCCTGTGATGTATGGAGCCTTTTGCCCCATGGTGACATGGTAGGCCTGTGATGTATGGAGCCTTTTGCCCCGTGGTGACATGGTAGGCCTGTGATGTATGGAGCCTTTTGCCCCGTGGTGACATGGTAGGCCTGTGATGTATGGAGCCTTTTGCCCCGTGGTGACATGGTAGGCCTGTGATGTATGGAGCCTTTTGCCCCGTGGTGACATGGTAGGCCTGTGATGTATGGAGCCTTTGCCCCATGGTGACATGGTAGGCCTGTGATGTATGGAGCCTTTTGCCCCATGGTGACATGGTAGGCCTGTGATGTATGGAGCCTTTGTTCCCATGGTGACATGGTAGGCCTGTGATGTATGGAGCCTTTTGCCCCATGGTGACATGGTAGGCCTGTGATGTATGGAGCCTTTTGCCTCGTGGTGACATGGTAGGCCTGTGATGTATGGAGCCTTTTGCCCCATGGTGACATGGTAGGCCTGTGATGTATGGAGCCTTTTGCCCCATGGTGACATGGTAGGCCTGTGATGTATGGAGCCTTTTGCCCCGTGGTGACATGGTAGGCCTGTGATGTATGGAGCCTTTTGCCCCATGGTGACATGGTAGGCCTGTGATGTATGGAGCCTTTTGCCCCATGGTGACATGGTAGGCCTGTGATGTATGGAGCCTTTGTTCCCATGGTGACATGGTAGGCCTGTGATGTATGGGTGTATGTGTGTTTCCCAATACTACTATAGAGCTGTGTGTGTGTGTTGTGTGAATGTGTGTGTGTGTGTGTGTGTGGTTTTGTGGTTGTGTGTGTTTCCCTGTGTAATAAGCCTACAGGATGTACGATAGGAGCTATGAATCATATTGTTATCTTCAGCTCTCCTCTTCCTCTGCCTCACCCAGCCTGGACATACTGTATCACACACAACCATATTCAGGGAGAAAGCAGCAGGACAGTGTGTGTGTGTCAGGGGGGGGATCAACAGACTATAACAGGATAATCAGCCAAGGCATCTCTGGGTCAGTAGTAAGACTTTAACAGGATAATCAGAGCAATTCCATTAAGGACATTAATAGTGAACAGACCAGAACAGATCAGGCAGTATGGGGCTATACTACTATGGGGAAGGTTCCTACCATATCACGGCCTGACTCCAAGTTTACCACGTGGATGCTCTCGATGGTGCAGAACTTTTTGAGGATCTTGGGACCCATGCCAAATCTTTTCAGTCTCCTGAGGGGGAAAAGGTGTTGTCGTGCCCTCTTCACGACTGTCTTGGTGTGTTTGGACCATGATAGTTTGTTGGTGATGTGGACACCAAGGAACTTTAAACTCTCGACCTGCTCCACTGCAGCCCCGTCGATGTTAATGGGGGCCTGTTCGGCCCTCTTTTCCTGTATTCCACGATCAGCTCCTTTGTCTTGCTCACATTGAGGGAGAGGTTGTTGTCCTGGCACCACACTGCCAGGTCTCTGACCTCCTCCCTATAGGCTGTTTCATTGTTGTCGGTGATCACTGTTGTGTCATCAGCAAACTTGATGGTGTTGGAGTCGTGCTTGGCCACGGAGTTGTGGGTGAACGTGGAGTACAGGAGGGGACTAAGCACGCACCCCTGAGGGGCCACAGTGTTGAAGATGTGTTGTTTCCTACCCTTACCACCTGGGGGCGGCCCGTCAGGAAGTCCAGGAATCAGTTGCAGAGGGAGGTGTTTTGTCCCAGGGTCCTTAGCTTAGTGAAGAGCTTGGAGGGCACTACCGTGTTGAATGCTGAGCTGTGGACAATGAACAGCATTCTCACATAGGTGTTTATTTTGTCCAGGTGGGAAAGGGCAGTGTGGAGTGCGATTGAGATTGCGTCATCTGTGGATCTGTTGGGGCGGTATGCGAATTGGAGTAGGTCCACGGTTTCCGGGATGATGGTGTTAATGTGAGCCATGACCAGCCTTTCAAAGCACTTCATGGCTACCGATGTGAGTGCTACGGGGCGGTAGTCATTTAGGCAGGTTAACTTCGCTTTCTTGGGCACAAGAACTATGGTGGTCTGCATGAAACATGTAGGTATTACAGACTCGGTCAGGGAGAGGTTGAAAATGTCAGTGAAGACACTTGCCAGTTGGTCCGCGCATGCTTCAGTGTTGCTTGCCTCGAAGCGAGCATAAAAGGCATTTAGCCCATCTGGTAGGCTCACGTCACTGGGCAGCTCGCGGCTGGGTTTCCCTTTGTAGTCAGTAATAGTTTGAAAGCCCTGCCACATACGACGAGCGTCAGAGCCGGTGTAATAGGATTCAATCTTAGTCCTGTATCGACGCTTTGCCTGTTTGATGGTTCGTCTGAGGGCATAGTGGGATTTCTTATAAGCGTCCGGGTTAGAGTCCCGCTCCTTGAATGCGGCAGCTCTATCCTTTAGCTCTGTGCGGATGTTGCCTGTAATCCATGGCTTCTGGTTGGGATATGTACGTACGGTCACTGTGAGGACGAAGTCGTCGATGCACTTATTGATGAAGCCGGTGACTGAGGTGGTGTACTCCTCAATGCCATTGGATCCGCGTCATCTGACCACTTCCGTATTGAGCGAGTCACTGGTACTTCCTGCTTCCTTTTGTTTGTAATCAGGAATCAGGAGGATATAATTATGGTCAGATGTTGGATTGGGTTCTTTTGGATACAGTTCCTTCGTACACCTTGACTTTTTCCACGTTTTTTTAAACTGAAATATTTTTAGTCATTTAGCAGATGGATGAAAATTTCACATTTACATAAGTATTCAGACCCTTTACTCAGTACTTTGTTGAAGCACCTTTGGCAGCGATTACAGCATCGAGTCTTCTTAGGTATGACGCTACAAGCTTTGCACACCTGTATTTGGGGAGTTTCTCCCATTCTTCTCTGCAGATCCTCTCAAGCTCTGTCAGGTTGGATGGGGAGCGTTGCTGCACAGCTATTTTCAGGTCTCTCCAAAGATGTTCGTTCAGGTTCAAGTCCGGGCTCTGGCTGGGCCACTCAAGGACATTCAGAGACTTGTCCTGAAGCCACTCCTGTGTTGTCTTGGCTGTGTGCTTAGGGTCGTTGTGCTGTTGGAAGGTGAACCTTCACCCCAGTCTGATGTCCTGAGCGCTCTGGAGCAGGTCTTCGTCAAGGATCTGCTAAATGACTAAAATGTAAATGTAAATGTAAGGATCTCTCTGAACTTTGCTCCGTTCATCTTTCCCTCGATTCTGACTAGTCTCCCAGTCTCTGCCACTAAAAAACATCCCCACAGCATGATGCTGCCACCGCCAAGCTTCACCGTAGGGATGGAGCCAGGTTTCCTCCTGATGTGACGTTTGGCATTCAGGCCAAATAATTAAATATTGGTTTCATCAGACCAGAGAATCTTCTTTCTCATGGTCTGAGAGTCTTTAGGTGCCTTTTGGAAAACTCCAAGTGGGCTGTCATGTGCCTTTTACTGAGGAGTAGCTTCCGTCTGGCCACTCTACCATAAAGGCCTGATTGGTGGAGTGCTGCAGAGATGGTTGTCCTTCTGGAAGGTTCTCCCATCTCCACCGAGGAACCCTGGAGCTCTGTCAGATTGACCATCGGGTTCTTGGTCACCTCCCTGACCAAGGCCCTTCTCCCCCGATTGCTCAGTTTGGCCGGGCGGCCAGCTCTAGGAAGAGTCTTGGTGGTTCCAAACTTCTTCCATTTCAGAAGGATGGAGGCCACTGTGTTCTTTGGGACCTTCAATGCTGAAGAAATGTTTTGGTACCCTTCCCCAGATCTGTGCCTCGACACAATCCTGTCTCAGAGCTCTACAGACAATTCCTTCGACCTCATGGTTTGGTTTTTGCTCTGACATGCACTGTCAACTGTGGGACCTTATATAGACAGGTGTGTGCCTTTCCAAATCATGTCCAATCAATTTAATTTGACCACTGGTGGACTTCAAAGAAGTTGAAGTAACATCTGTCAATAAGGAATTTCTGTTTTTTATTTTTAATACATTTGCAAAAATGTCTTTGTCATTATTGGTTGTTGTGTGTAGATTGATGAGGAAAACAAATCATGTAATACATTTTAGAATAAGGCTGTAACGTATGGGGGGGGGGCGGGGGTTGGAAATTCTCCTACGACCCCATTTTCATATCAGGCGACCCCTAGTTTGGGAACCGCTGGACTAGGGTAACATTTGGGATGCAGCTTATGATTTAGACCTGTGGTCTGACTGGTTGGAGGCTAAAATAGACTTCACAATGTGTTTCCCTTCCCAAATCAAATCAAATCAAATCAAATGATATTTGTCACATGCTTCGTAAACAACAGTTGTAGACTAACAGTGAAATGCTGACTAACGGGCCCTTCCCAACAATGCAGAGAGAAAAAAAATTGAAATTACAGAAAAATAACACGAGGAATAAATCCACAATGAGTAATGATAACTTGGCTATATACTGTACAATACACAGGATACCAGTACTGATAAGTAATAACACATCCACAATGAGTAATGATAAATCAAATCAAATCAAATTTTATTTGTCACATACACGTGTTTAGCAGATGTTATAGCGGGTGTAGCGAAATGCTTGTGCTTCTAGCTCCGACAGTGCAGTAATATCTAACAAGTAATATCTAACAATTTCATAACATATACCCAATACACACAAAACTAGTAAGGAATGGAATTTAAGAATATATACAGATATGGACAAGCAATGACAGAGTGGCATGGACTAAGATACAGTAGAATATTATAGAATAGAATGCAGTATATACATATGAGATGAGTAGTGCAAGATATGGAAACATTATTAAAGTGACTAGTGTTCCATTTCTTAAAGTGGCCAGTGATTTCAATAGGCAGCAGCAGCCTCTAATGTGCTAGTGATGGCTATTTAACAGTCTGATGGCCTTGAGATAGAAGCAGTTTTTCATTCTCTCGGTCCCAGCTTTGATGCACCTGTACTGACCTCGCCTTCTGGATGATAACGGGGTGAACAGGCAGTGGCTCAGGTGGTTATTGTCCTTGATGATCTTTTTTGCCTTCCTGTGACATCGGGTGCTGTAGGTGTCCTGGAGGGCGGGTTGTTTGCTTCCTGGTGAGAGCCCTGTGGTTTGGGGCGGTGCAGTTGCCGTACCAGGTGGTGATACAGCCCGACAGGATGCTCTCAATTGTAATTTTTTTAACTGGGAAGAGCCTCCAGAATGCTGTGATTAACTGGGCCCATGTCATCCAGCATCTCCACACTAACCACCCACAGCAACTACAAACCCAGCCAGCCAGTCAGCCAGCCAGCCAGCCAGCCAGTCAGTCAGTCTATCAGCCAGTCAGCCAGTCAGTCAGTCAGTCAGTCAGCCAATCAGTCAGTCAGTCAGTCAGTCAGCCAGTCAGCCAGCCAGCCAGCCACGGTAGTCAGTCTATCAGTCAGTCAGCCAGCCAGCCAGCCAGCCAGTCAGCCAGCCAGCCAGTCAGTCTATCAGCCAGTCAGCCAGTCAGTCAGTCAGTCAGTCAGTCAGCCAATCAGTCAGTCAGTCAGTCAGTCAGTCAGTCTATCAGTCAGTCAGCCAGTCAGCCAGCCAGCCAGCCAGTCAGTCAGTCAGTCAGTCAGTCAGTCAGTCTATCAGTCAGTCAGCCAGTCAGTCAGTCAGCCAGTCAGCCAGTCAGTCAGTCAGCCAGTCAGTCAGTCAGTCAGTCAGTCAGTCTATCAGCCAGTCAGTCAGTCTATCAGCCAGTCAGCCAGCCAGCCAGCCAGCCAGTCAGCCAGCCAGTCAGCCAGCCAGTCAGTCAGTCAGTCAGTCAGTCAGTCAGTCAGTCTATCAGTCAGTCAGCCAGTCAGTCAGTCAGTCAGCCAGTCAGTCAGTCAGTCAGCCAGTCAGTCAGTCTATCAGCCAGTCAGCCAGCCAGCCAGCCAGCCAGTCAGTCAGTCAGCCAATCAGCCAGTCAGTCAGCCAGTCAGTCAGCCAATCAGCCAGTCAGTCAGTCAGTTTATCAGCCAATCAGTCAGTCAATCAGCCAGTCAATCAGTCAGTCTATCAGCCAGTCAGTCAGTCAGCCAGTTGGCCAGTCAGCCAGTCAGCCAGTCAGTCGGTCAGTCAGTGTTTATACTGAAACTGAATGTTGAGAATGTGTTTCTATTTTGGACAGTTTGAAATTAGAGTTTTTGGCATGTTGTCAAAGGTGTACAAGCAAAGCAACACACACGCACACACGCCAGTCTGTTCTGAAGCAGTTTGGCTGTAAATTGAATTAAGTGCAACAACGATGTGCTTGTCTTGTAATTAGTTCCTCTCTGTGTGTGAAGGAAAAAGGTATTGAAATGTGAACATAAGAAATCTGCAGAAAGAAAGGTTGGGTGTGTTTAAGAAGTGGTACGCGTGTGTGTGTCTCTCTGTGTGTGTGTGTGTGTGTGTGTGTGTGTGTGTGTGTGTGTGTGTGTGTGTGTGTGTGTGGACGGCAGCGAGGAGTGTGGGTTACAGGCCAGAGGAGTGTTGTGATTGAAACAGAACTCTGCTGCCACGTTTACTGACAACGCATTCTCCTCACTGTCCCTGACACACACACATGTAATTGTTCATTTGAAATCAAGCCCTCAACATCTCTGGGACCACAATCGGTTTCCTAAAAACTGGCATTCTCACAAGAACAATGTTTTCACTCAGAAACCTGGTGAGCTGTTTTGAATAACATCCTCAGTGTTTGAAGTGTTGAACATAGAGAAAAGGGAAATATTAGGTTATTTTAGCACAGAGGACGTGAGTCGTGACTCCGTGTTCTGTATCCAGGCCTCTTCTGGTTGGCGGTCAGGAGAGAACGAAAGATCCTGGCTGCCCCTCTATTCTCATAATATGCCATTTAGCAACGTTTATCCAAAGCGACTTACAGTCATGCGTGCATACATTTTTGTGTATTGGTGGTCCGGGATCACCCACTACCTTGCAGCGCGGCTCTACCAGCTGAGCTACAGAGGACCACTACTCTAAGCAGAGTAGGTCCTGACTGACTCTACTGAGAAAGGAGGAGGAGGGTGGAGGTGGGTGGTTGAGGAGGGTGAGGTGGAAGAGGAGGGTGAGGTGGAAGAGGAGGATGAGGAGGAAGAGGAGGATGAGGTGGAAGAGGAGGGTGAGGTGGAAGAGGAGGGTGAGGTGGAAGAGGAGGGTGAGGTGGAAGAGGAGGATGATGTGGAAGAGGAGGATGAGGTGGAAGAGGAGGGTGAGGTGGAAGAGGTGGGTGAGGTGGAAGAGGAGGATGAGGTGGAAGAGGAGGGTGAGGTGGAAGAGGAGGGTGAGGTGGAAGAGGAGGGTGAGGTGGAAGAGGAGGATGAGGTGGAAGAGGAGGGTGAGGTGGAAGAGGAGGGTGAGGTGGAAGAGGAGGGTGAGGTGGAAGAGGAGGATGAGGTGGAAGAGGAGGGTGAGGTGGAAGAGGAGGATGAGGTGGAAGAGGAGGGTGAGGTGGAAGAGGAGGATGAGGTGGAAGAGGAGGGTGAGGTGGAAGAGGAGGGTGAGGTGGAAGAGGAGGGTGAGGTGGAAGAGGAGGATGAGGTGGAAGAGGAGGATGAGGTGGAAGAGGAGGGTGAGGTGGAAGAGGAGGATGAGGTGGAAGAGGAGGGTGAGGTGGAAGAGGAGGGTGAGGTGGAAGAGGAGGGTGAGGTGGAAGAAGAGGGTGAGGTGGAAGAGGAGGGTGAGGTGGAAGAGGATGGATGAGGTGGAAGAGGAGGGTGAGGTGGAAGAGGAGGGTGAGGTGGAAGAGGAGGGATGAGGTGGAAGAGGAGGATGAGGTGGAAGAGGAGGGTGAGGTGGAAGAGGAGGATGAGGTGGGAGGGTGAGGTGGAAGAGGAGGGTGAGGTGGAAGAGGAGGGTGAGGTGGAAGAGGAGGGGGGAGAAGGATGAATGTACAGGGTCTCCTCCAGACCAACTCTCCTCCAACCTACTTGGCTCAAACCTTCCACTCCACACACACACACACACACACACACACACACACACACACACACACACACACACACACACACACACACACACTGACGGAAGAGGTGAAAGGACACAGTCAATCAGCAGGATGTGTGCTTTAAAAGCTTTACAGATACACTGTATTCTGACCTTGACTTAATCTGACCTTGACTTAATTCTGACCTTGACTTAATTCTGACCTTGACTTAATTCTGACCTTGACTTAATTCTGACCTTGACTTAATTCCACCACCTTTACGTGAGATTAAACAATAAAGAAAGCATGAATAAGGTCTAGCAACCTTGCGGTTCCAAGTGGAACGACATCTACTTTATTTTTTTCCCAATAGAAATATCAGCATTCTCCATGCACTGTAATTTACAACTTGATAAGAGCTATTGATAAGAGCTGGGTAAATGAGTAATCCGTTTGGAGAAGGGAATCTTGTTTTAGATCTATTTGACCTTTTTAATCGCTGGAGACAAATGTGAAACCAGTCATTTGACAGCAAACTGAAACCTATCAACATACTGTATCAACTTTCCCAACGGTAAAGTTTCTGAAATGCTGGCCTTGTAACTGTCAGGGGACCCAAGCTATGGGCTTCTGTAGCCCTGCGCATGTGACAGTACAGCGCCAAACCTACCTAGTTGATTTATGATTTCTAGAGCGTTTTAATTATATGCCCAGACTTTTCACTGTATTTTTTTACTATTTGTATTGTGTTAAATATCCCTGATATTCTGAACCGTTCTCTCCATATATTCTAGTGAGTCTGTCGAGAAAATCCAAATTAAAAAGGTACACCAAATTTAAAAGGGATTGCTTTAGATAAATGAAGGAAAACGCCACAAGAAAATCTATCTGGCAGCAAGTGGGAGGGTTTTTCAGTGGTTGAATTACATGAATTCAGCGCGGGCAAGGGAACCACGCCTGCAAAGCTCATTATGCACTTTCATAAGATAAGTCTGAATACCAACTGACAAGTGCGTAGGAAAGGCTGAAAGACCTCACTGTGGGTGTGTGTGTGTGTGTGTGTGTGTGTGTGTGTGTGTGTGTGTGTGTGTGTATGTGTGTGCGTGCCTGCTTGCTTGCATTCGTCATGTTTGCGTGTGTTCTATGTGTCTGACACACTGCCGAGGAGGATATGAACAGCACATTTCCTGGTGCCAGGACAACAACCTCTCCCTCAACGTCAGTGAAACCAAGGAGCTGATGGTGGACTATAGGAGAAAGAGGGGAGAACACGCCCCCATCCTCATCAACGGGGCTGTAGTGATTCAAGATCCTTGGCGTCCACATCACTATGGATTTAACATCAAATTTAATTAAATTCGTAAACAACAGTTGTAGACTAACAGTGAAATGCTTACTGACGGGCCCTTCCCAACAATGCAGAGAGAATAAATAGACAATTAATAAAGATAACAAGGCTATATATACACGGGGTACCAGGATCAAGTCCATGTGCAGGGGTATGAGGTAGAGACTGTATGTATGGGTAGGGGTAAAGTGACTAGACAACAGGATAGATAATAGACCGTAGCAGCAGTATACTGTAGGTAGGGGTAAAGTGACTAGACAACAGGATAGATAATAGACAGTAGCAGCAGTATACTGTAGGTAGGGGTAAAGTGACTAGACAACAGGATAGATAATAGACAGTAGCAGCAGTATACTGTAGGTAGGGGGTAAAGTGACTAGACAACAGGATAGATAATAGACAGTAGCAGCAGTATACTGTAGGTAGGGGTAAAGGGACTAGGCAACAGGATAGATAATAGACAGTAGCAGCAGTATACTGTAGGTAGGGGTAAAGTGACTAGACAACAGGATAGATAATAGACAGTAGCAGCAGTATACTGTAGGTAGGGGTAAAGTGACTAGACAACAGGATAGATAATAGACAGTAGCAGCAGTATACTGTAGGTAGGGGGTAAAGTGACTAGGCAACAGGATAGATAATAGACAGTAGCAGCAGTATACTGTAGGTAGGGAGTAAAGGGACTAGGCAACAGGATAGATAATAGACAGTAGCAGCAGTATACTGTAGGTAGGGGTAAAGGGACTAGGCAACAGGATAGATAATAGACAGTAGCAGCAGTATACTGTAGGTAGGGGTAAAGTGACTAGACAACAGGATAGATAATAGACAGTAGCAGCAGTATACTGTAGGTAGGGGTAAAGTGACTAGACAACAGGATAGATAATAGACAGTAGCAGCAGTATACTGTAGGTAGGGGTAAAGGGACTAGACAACAGGATAGATAATAGACAGTAGCAGCAGTATACTGTAGGTAGGGGTAAAGTGACTAGGCAACAGGATAGATAATAGACAGTAGCAGCAGTATACTGTAGGTAGGGGGTAAAGGGACTAGGCAACAGGATAGATAATAGACAGTAGCAGCAGTATACTGTAGGTAGGGGGTAAAGTGACTAGACAACAGGATAGATAATAGACAGTAGCAGCAGTATACTGTAGGTAGGGAGTAAAGTGACTAGACAACAGGATAGATAATAGACAGTAGCAGCAGTATACTGTAGGTAGGGGTAAAGTGACTAGACAACAGGATAGATAATAGACAGTAGCAGCAGTATACTGTAGGTAGGGGTAAAGTGACTAGACAACAGGATAGATAATAGACAGTAGCAGCAGTATACTGTAGGTAGGGGTAAAGTGACTAGACAACAGGATAGATAATAGACAGTAGCAGCAGTATACTGTAGGTAGGGGTAAAGTGACTAGGCAACAGGATAGATAATAGACAGTAGCAGCAGTATACTGTAGGTAGGGGTAAAGTGACTAGGCAACAGGATAGATAATAGACAGTAGCAGCAGTATACTGTAGGTAGGGGTAAAGTGACTAGGCAACATGATAGATAATAGACAGTAGCAGCAGTATACTGTAGGTAGGGGTAAAGGGACTAGACAACAGGATAGATAATAGACAGTAGCAGCAGTATACTGTAGGTAGGGGTAAAGTGACTAGGCAACAGGATAGATAATAGACAGTAGCAGCAGTATACTGTAGGTAGGGGTAAAGTGACTAGGCAACAGGATAGATAATAGACAGTAGCAGCAGTATACTGTAGGTAGGGGTAAAGTGACTAGTCAACAGGATAGATAATAGACAGTAGCAGCAGTATACTGTAGGTAGGGGTAAAGGGACTAGACAACAGGATAGATAATAGACAGTAGCAGCAGTATACTGTAGGTAGGGGTAAAGTGACTAGGCAACAGGATAGATAATAGACAGTAGCAGCAGTATACTGTAGGTAGGGGTAAAGTGACTAGACAACAGGATAGATAATAGACAGTAGCAGCAGTATACTGTAGGTAGGGGGTAAAGGGACTAGACAACAGGATAGATAATAGACAGTAGCAGCAGTATACTGTAGGTAGGGGTAAAGTGACTAGACAACAGGATAGATAATAGACAGTAGCAGCAGTATACTGTAGGTAGGGGTAAAGGGACTAGACAACAGGATAGATAATAGACAGTAGCAGCAGTATACTGTAGGTAGGGGTAAAGTGACTAGACAACAGGATAGATAATAGACAGTAGCAGCAGTATACTGTAGGTAGGGGTAAAGGGACTAGACAACAGGATAGATAATAGACAGTAGCAGCAGTGTATCTGATGAGTCTAAAGAGTTAGTGCAAAACGGGTCAATGCAGATAGTCCGGGTCGCTATGTGGTTAACGATTTAGTAGTCTTATGGCGTGGGGGTAGAAGCTGTTCAGGGTTCTGTTGGTTCCAGACTTGCTGCATCGGTACCGTTTGCCGTGCGGTAACAGAGAGAACAGGCTATGACTTGGGTGGCTGGAGTCTTTGACCATTTTTAGGTCCTTGCTCTGACACCGCCTGGTATAGAGGTCCTGGATGGCAGGAAGCTAGGCCCCAGTGATGTACTGGGCCGTACGCACTACCCTCTGTAATGCCTTGCGGTCGGAGGCCAAGCAGTTGCCTTACCAAGTGGTGATGCAACAAGTCAAGATGCTCTCAATTGTGCAGTTGTAGAACCTGTGATGTCACGAGAGGCTGTGTCCTGGAGGGACGTTACATCCCCCTGAGGTGGCTGCAAACCCAGACAGCTATGGCTCCATCTGCTGGGATGGTCGGGAACTCCACCCCTCTATGGCCAATCTTCCCACGCAGCTGAAACAAATGAGGAGCTGATGAGCTGAAGGTTTGGGAAGGGAAGAGACACAGTCTCCAACCTGGGCTCTCTGGAGGACAAGAGTGCTGCACGTCCACTTCCATGAGGAATATAAGGATTTGGAGATACTTACCTTTGGGAAATACTCACCTTTGGATATATGCACCTGTGGAAATACGTGAGAGACATTTGGAAGGACTTTTTGCTGGGTGGGCCACTAGCTGCAACGTGGACTACAGTAAGGCTGGGGAAAAGTTATCTGAGCGAGTGAGAATTATGATTTTGGATGTGGAAGAGACATCCCTGAACTGTTAACCCTTAAAGAGCCACAAGAGAACAGAATTTTGTTATATTTTCGTTAATTTCCCAAGACCTATAATAAAATCCTTGTTTTGTTTGAACCTTGTCTCCTTGCACTACTTGAGCAATCCCGCTGAAAGCTGTGTAGCCTCTCGTGACGTCACAGATGGTGGAGAATACGGGCACGCTCAAGCGTTAATAGTGCATGTCAGAGGAGGATACCGAAGGTTTGATCACCCAGTTTTCCAAGTTGGCCGTAGGCTCCCCGCCGACTGAAATGGAGGACATATTGAAAGCCCTTGTTGCTGGCCAGCAAGCCCAGATGCAAGCAAACGTGGCTCTCTTGGAGGAGCAAAAGAAAGCCAACCTTCTGAAGGCAGAGGAATTGCAGTTGCAGAGACAGAGGGTGGTCCAAAATACCCGCCCAATAAAGGCAAGTGACTTTATATCTAAGATGGGAGCTACCGATGACATTGAGGCATACCTGCATGCATTTGAGGCCACGGCCACTAGGGAAGCCTGGCCCAAGCAACAGTGGGTTGGTCTGTTAGCCCCCTTTCTAACCGGGGAATCGCTGAATGCTGTCCGGGACCTGGGCCCTGACCAGGTTACTGACTATGATGCCCTGAAGTCTGAGATCCTCAGCAGATATGGACTCACAAAGTTTGGTATGGCCCAGCGCTTTCACAGCTGGACCTTCCAACCAGACCAACCTCCTCGGGCGCAGATGCATGAACTTGTCCGAATCGCAAGGAAATGGCTGGATCCGCAGAGGAATACAGCAGCGGCGGTGGTGGAGGCCGTTGTGGTGGATCGTTACCTACGCGCCCTGCCTTATGAGGCAAAACGGTTCATCAGTCAACAGGACTTGACCACGGCTGATCTGACCGTGGAAGCTGTGGAAAAGTACCAGGCCACAGCGGAGATGCTGAATGCTTCCCGAAAAGACCCCAGGAGGGCGGCCCCACCACAAATGGGAAGAACCCGTCCAAAGGACCCCCAAGGTCTCGAACCCAGCCACGTCAGGACTTATCCCGGCCCCAGGGGGAGCCAGAAACCAGGCGGGTCCAAGAAGAGTACACCAGGAGGGGGAAAGCTCGACAGTGTTACCGGTGTGGGGAGATGGGACATATCTCCTGGCAGTGTGGGAAACCAGCCGATGAACCTATGCCCACTGCGGAGTCCTCCAGCTCAGCACCCACACACCGTTTTGCCTCGCTCTTGGGAGTCGTAGATGGCGGCCCAGATCGACCCCCCACCTGCCCGGTAACTGTGAATCACCATGATGTGGAGGCCTTACTGGATTCTGGTAGCCGGGCCACCCTGGTGCGTAAGGATTGGGTGGGCCCAACGTGTCTGACCCCGGGGAAAGTCCTCCCAGTTTCCTGTGTCCATGGGGACACCAGAGAATACCCCATTACTGAACTTACAATGACCAGCACACGGGGAACCATACACACGACGGCGGGGGTGGTTGATTCCCTCCCGTCCCTGTCCTAATTGGGACGAGACTGCCCAGCCTTTTACCCACTCTGGAGAGAGTCTCAGGAGAGGATAACCCGAGTACCTCGGAAACGGAGAGGCAAGACTCATCCTGGGAAGGCTCCGGTGCAATCCTCCGAATTACTCACTCCCGCCCGGGCTCTGATAGGGATGGCAGGTGCCCAGACCGACACAGAGACGGAGCTACAGAATCTGGACAAAGAACTGTCTGGTCTGAAGGGGACCGCTGAGAGGTATCGTTTGTTAAAGCAACAGTTAGACATGAAGACAGAAGAGTTAGATATCCTCCAGGCTAAACTCCAACAGAGCTCCTTCCATAAGCAACAGGAGGAGCTGGAGAGGCTGCGCAGGACCATCGAGGAGTGTGAGGAGACCCTGCGCAGTAGTAAGGAGGTCCAGAAGAAGGCAGAGGAGAAGTACAAGGTGTTGGAGAACAAGATGAAGAATGCGGAGGCAGAGAGAGAGAAGGAACTGAAAGCTGCTCAACAGAAGCTAAACTCTGCTAAAACCAAGGCTGATGCGTTCAGTAAGAAACTCAAGGAGAGACAACAGGAGGCTGAGTCCCTGGTCCTAGAGGTGGAGGAGTTGAAGAGAGAGCAGGCTGGCAAGCACCACGGCAATGCGGACGCCCTCTCCCGGCGTGATGCCTTCTTCGCTGCCTTTACCCGACGAGGACGTCGGTCCCGAGGAGGGGGATGTGTGATGTCACGAGAGGCTGTGTCCTGGAGGGACGTTACATCCCCTGAGGTGGCTGCAAACCCAGACAGCTATGGCTCCATCTGCTGGGATGGTCGGGAACTCCACCCCTCTATGGCCAATCTTCCCACGCAGCTGAAACAAATGAGGAGCTGATGAGCTGAAGGTTTGGGAAGGAAGAGACACAGTCTCCAACCTGGGCTCTCTGGAGGACAAGAGTGCTGCACGTCCACTTCCATGAGGAATATAAGGATTTGGAGATACTTACCTTTGGGAAATACTCACCTTTGGATATATGCACCTGTGGAAATACGTGAGAGACATTTGGAAGGACTTTTTGCTGGGTGGGCCACTAGCTGCAACGTGGACTACAGTAAGGCTGGGGAAAAGTTATCTGAGCGAGTGAGAATTATGATTTTGGATGTGGAAGAGACATCCCTGAACTGTTAACCCTTAAAGAGCCACAAGAGAACAGAATTTTGTTATATTTTCGTTAATTTCCCAAGACCTATAATAAAATCCTTGTTTTGTTTGAACCTTGTCTCCTTGCACTACTTGAGCAATCCCGCTGAAAGCTGTGTAGCCTCTCGTGACGTCACAAACCTTTTGAGGATCTGAGGGCCCATGCCAAATCTTTTCAGCCTCCTGAGGGGGAAGAGGTGTTGTCGTGCCTTCTGTGTGGACCATCATAATTCCTTCACTACAGCCCCGTGGATGGGGGCGTGCTCGGCCCTCTGTTTCTTGTGGTCCACCATCAGCTCCTTTGTCTTGCTGACGTTGAGGGAGAGGTTGTTGTCCTGGCGCCACACTGCCAGGTCACTGACCTCCTCCCTGTAGGCTGTCTCGTCGTTGTCGGTGATCAGGCCTACCACCGTTCGTGTCGTCAACAAACTTAATGATGGTGTTGGAGTCGTGCGCGGCCACACAACACAGTCATTGTTTTAATTCTATGAAAAACACAGAGAAGTCACACGATTTGAGAGTAGGCTGTATAGCAATAAGATGTGTTCAAAAGTGTTCACTGGTTCCTCATAGTTTTCTAAGCAGATGTGGTGACTACAGGGAAGACAGTATAATGAAGCTGAGGATGTTTTGTTCTTTAACAAGGGTGCTGTTGCCCCTGGATGCTGATCTAGGATTAGCTAACCGTGCCTTTTGCATACAATTATAAAAGGAAAACTCATCCCAGATCAGCTAACTGTTGGCTAGCTAGCTGAGTGATTGGTCAATTAACCAAGCAATCCCAATGTTACCAAGTATTGTCCATTTGGGCCTATTAGCAGAATTCAAAGTGCACGTAATCAAATCTCTGCTTTCAGAACCAATGTTTTAAAGAGTATGTTTTAATCACTCATCTATCTTCTAAAAAATACTCTGTTATATATAACTTCAGATGACATTGACCTGGCTTGTTCTTTAACTAGATCAAAATAGTCGTTATTTACAGATGCATTGGATTTTGTGTATTACAGATGACAAGAGATTCTCATTCATTTATACTGGTGAGCAGCCGATGCTCTTGTGTTGCTGGATTTCATTTTATTTATTAGGATCCCCATTAGCCCACGCCAATGGCGACAGCTAGTCTTACTGGGGTCTGACACATAACGAAAAAGACTACAGACAAAATACTTTTACAATTTACATACATTTAAAAACATTAACATGTGTTTGTGTGCATCTATCAGTTTGTGGAGTGTGGTGTCAAAAAAGCAGAGCATCTCTTTATTACGGACAGACCTCTCCCCATCTGTACAACCATTGAATCTATATGTTTTGACCATGACAGTTTAGAGTCTAAGGTAACACCAAGTAATTTAGTCTCCTCAACTTGTTCAACAGCCACACCATTCATTACCAGATTCAGCTGAGGTCTAGAAATTAGGGAATTATTTGTACCAAATACAATGTTTTTAGTTTTAGAGATGTTCAGGACCAGTTTATTACTGCCCCCCCGTTCCAAAACAGGCTGCAACTCTTTGTTAAGGGTATCAGTGACTTCATTAGCTGTGGTTGCTGATGATTATATGGTTGAATCATCAGCGTACATGGACACACATGCTTTATTTAATGCCAGTGGCAGGTCATAGAAAATAGTAGAGGGCCTAGAGAGCTGCCCTGCGGGACACCACACTTTACATGTTTGACATTAGAGAAGCTTCCATTAAAGAAAACCCTCTGAGTTCAATTAGATAGATAGCTCTGAATCCACGATATGGCAGAGGTTGAAAAGCCATAACACATACGTTTTCTCAACAACAGTCAATAATATCAAAGGCTGCACTGAAATCTAACAGTACAGCTCCCACAATCTTCTTATTATCAATTTATTTTAATCAATCATCAGTAATTTGTGTCAGTGCTGTACATGTTGAGTGCCCTTCTCTATAAGCATGCTGAAAGTATTTTGTTAATTTGTTTACAGAGAAGTAGCATTGTATTTGGTCAAACACAATTCATTCCAACAGTTTGCTAAGAGCTGGCAGCAAGCTGATAGGCCTGCTGTTAGAACCAGTAAAGGCTGCTTTACCACTCTTTGGCTTCCCTCCAGGCCTGAGGACAAAGACTTTCCTCTAGGCTCAGATGAAAGATATGACAGATAGGAGTGGCTATAGAGTCAGCTACCATCCTCAGTAGCTTTCCATCTAAGTTGTCAATGCCAGAAGGTTTGTCATTATTGATCGATAGCAATCATTTTTCCACCTCTCCCACACTAACTTTACAAAATTAAAACTCGCAATGCTTTTCTTTCAGTATTTGTTTTTTTTATACACAAGTACAATGGCTCACTGTTCATTGTTGCCATTTCCTGCCTAAGTTTGCCCACTTTGCCAATTAAGTAATTATTAACATAATTGGCAACATCAAATGGCTTTGTGACGAATAAGCCATCTGATTCGATGAAAGAGTTGAATTTGTCTTTCTGCCCAGAATTTCATTTAAACTCCAAAGTTTTTTTTCCATCATTCTTTATATCATTGATCTTGGCTTCATAGTACAGTTTCTTCTTCTTTTTTGTTGAGTTTAGTCACATAATTTCTCAATTTGCAGTAAATCAGCCAGTCAGATGTGCAGCCAGACTTATTGGCCACTCTTTTTGCCCGGTTAGTCGAGGCAATTGAAGTAATATGTACATGTGGGTAGAGTTAAAATCAAATCAAATCAAATCAAATCAAATTTTATTGGTCACATGCGCCGAATACAACAGGTGCAGACATTACAGTGAAATGCTTACTTACAGCCCTTAACCAACCTTGCATTTATTTTAAACAAAAAAAGTAAGAATAAAACAACAACAAAAAAAGTGTTGAGAGAAAAAGAGCAGAAGTAAAATAAAGTGACAGTAGGGAGGCTATATATACAGTAAAATAAAGTGACAGTAGGGGAGGCTATATATACAGGGGGGTACCGTTGCAGAGTCAATGTGCGGGGGGCACCGGCTAGTTGAGGTAGTTGAGGTAATATGTACATGTGGGTAGAGTTAAAAGTGACTATGCATAAATACTTAACAGAGTAGCAGCAGCGTAAAAAGGATGGGGTGGGGGGCAGTGCAAATAGTCCGGGTAGCCATGATTAGCTGTTCAGGAGTCTTATGGCTTGGGGGTAGAAGCTGTTGAGAAGTCTTTTGGACCTAGACTTGGCACTCCGGTACCGCTTGCCGTGCGGTAGCAGAGAGAACAGTCTATGACTAGGGTGGCTGGAGTCTTTGACAATTTTGAGGGCCTTCCTCTGACACCGCCTGGTATAGAGGTCCTGAATGGCAGGGAGCTTTGCCCCAGTGATGTACTGGGCCGTACGCACTACCCTCTGTAGTGCCTTGCGGTCAGAGGCCAAGCAGTTGCCATACCAGGCGGTGATGCAACCAGTCAGGATGCTCTCGATGGTGCAGCTGTAGAATTTTTTGAGGATCTGAGGACCCATGCCAAATCTTTTTAGTCTCCTGAGGGGGAATAGGCTTTGTCGTGCCCTCTTCACGACTGTCTTGGTGTGTTTGGACCATGATAGTTTGTTGGTGATGTGGACACCAAGGAACTTGAAGCTCTCAACCTGTTCCACTACAGCCCCGTCGATGAGAATGGGGGCGTGCTCAGTCCTCTTTTTTTTCCTGTAGTCCACAATCATCTCCTTTGTCTTGGTCACGTTGAGGGAGAGGTTGTTGTCCTGGCACCACACGGCCAGATCTCTGACCTCCTCCCTATAGGCTGTCTCATCGTTGTCGGTGATCAGGCCTACCACTGTTGTGTCGTCGGCAAACTTAATGATGGTGTTGGAGTCGTGCCTGGCCATGCAGTCATGGGTGAACAGAGAGTACAGGAGGGGACTGAGCACGCACCCCTGTGGGGTGGGGTGGGGTGGGGGGGACAATGCAAATAGTCCAGGTAGCCATGATTAGCTGTTCAGGAGTCTTATGGCTTTGGGGTAGAAGCTGTTAAGAAGCCTTTTGGACCTAGACTTGGCGCTCCGGTACCGTTTGCCGTGCGGTAGCAGAGAGAACAGCCTATGACTAGGGTGGCTGGAGTCTTTGACAATTTTTAGGGCCTTCCTCTGACACCGCCTGGAATAGAGGTCCTGGATGGCAGGAAGCTTGGCCCCAGTGATGTACTGGGCCGTACGCACTACCCTCTGTAGTGCCTTGCGGTCGGAGGCCGAGCAGTTGCCATACCAGGCGGTGATGCAAGCAGTCAGGATGCTCTCGATGGTGCAGCTGTAGAACCTTTTGAGGATCTGAGGACCTATGCCAAATCTTTCCAGTCTCCTGAGGGGGAATAGGCTTTGTCGTGCCCTCTTCACGACTGTCTTGGTGTGTTTGGACCATGATAGTTTGTTGGTGATGTGGACACCAAGGAACTTTAAGCTCTCAACCTGTTCCACTACAGCCCCGTCGATGAGAATGGGGGCGTGATCAGTCCTCTTTTTTTTCCTGTAGTCCACAATCATCTCCTTTGTCTTGATCACGTTGAGGGAGAGGTTGTTGTCCTGGCACCACACTGCCAGGTCTCCGACCTCCTCCCTATAGGCTGTCTCATCATTGTCAGTGATCAGGCCTACCACTGTTGTGTCATCGGCAAACTTAATGATGTTGGAGTCATGGGTGGACAGGGAGTACAGGAGGGTACAGGAGGGGACCCCCCCCCCACCCCAACCCCCTCTTTTACGCTGCTGCTACTCTGTTTATTATTTATGCATAGTCACTTTAACTCTACCCACATGTACATATTACCTCAATTACCTCGACTAACCGGTGCCCCCGCACATTGACTCTGTACCGGTACCCCCTGTATATAGCCTCCCTACTGTTATTTTATTTTACTGCTGCTCTTTAATTTTTTATTATTTTTTAAATTTTCTTTCATTTTTTACTTATCAATTTTTTACTTAACACTTTTTATTTTCTTAAAAACTGCATTGTTGGTTAAGGGCTTGTAAGTGATGTCTACACCTGTTGTATTCGGCGCATGTGGCAAATAACATTTGATTTGATTTGAAATAGAATGAATAGAACGGGCGTCCCCATTCAAGACATTTATGGCATAATGGGTGGACTGGCAGCCATTGCGAGTGTACCCAGGGAGAGGCTATATGGACACGCCTGGTTCCCAAATTGATGACATTGGTCACATAGCGAGAGTTGAGTGGAGACGAGTCAGTCATCTTGATGAGCCCTTCCCAGCTAGCTAGTTTACGCTTGTTTCAAACTTGTCTGCTGAAGTTGGGACTTGGGAGAATGTTCAGAATCATTCAGTTTTTATCTGAGTAATTTGTATTTGTTTATTTTGAGTGAAAATTGTGCTTTAGCCTTACTTGCCTGATATTGGCTCCACTATCTAGCTACTACCCTCTCCTTAATGGCCTGATATTGGCTACAGGATATTGCCACTCCTATTTGCCATATCTTCAATTTAAGCCTAGTAGAAAGTGTGTGCCCTCAGGCCTGGAGGGAAGCAAAAGTTATTTCCCTACCTAAGAATAGTAAAGCCTCCTTAACTGGCTCAAATAGCCGACCAATCAGCCTGTTACCAACCCTTTGTAAACTTTTGGAAAATATTGTGTTTGACCAGATAAAATGCTATTTTACAGTAAACAAATTGACAACATACTTTCAGCACGCTTATAGGGAAGGACATTCAACAAGCACAGCACTTACACAAATGACTGATGATTGGCTGAGAGAAATTGATGATAAAAAGACTGTGGGGGTGTTTAGTTAGACTTCAGAGCGGCTTTTGACATTATCGATCATAGTCTGCTGCTGGAAAAACGTATGTGTTATGGCTTTACACCCCCTGCTATATTGTGGATAAAGAGTTACCTGTCTAACAGAACACAGAGGGTGTTCTTTAATGGAAGCCTCTCCAACAAAATCCAGGTAGAATCAGGAATTCCCCAGGGCAGCTGTCTAGGCCCCTTACTTTTTTCAATCTTTACTAACGACATGCCACTGGCTTTGAGTAAAGTCAGTGTGTCTATGTATGCAGATGACTCAACACTATACATGTCAGCTACCACAGTGACTGAAATGACAGCAACACTTAACAAAGAGCTGCAGTTAGTTTCAGAATGGGTGGCAAGGAATAAGTTAATTATTTCAAAAAACTAAAAGCATTGTATTTGGGTCAAATCATTCACTAAACCCTAAACCTCAACTAAATCTTGTAATGAATAATGTGGAAATTGAGCAAGTTGAGGAGACTAAATTGCTTGGAGTAACCCTGGATTGTAAACTGTCATGGTCAAAACATATTGATACAACAGTAGCTAGGATGGGGAGAAGTCTGTCCATAATAAAGTGCTGCTCTACCTTCTTAACAGCACTATCAACAAGGCAGGTCCTACAGGCCCTAGTTTTGTCGCACCTGGACTACTGTTCAGTCGTGTGGTCAGGTGCCACAAAGAGGAACTTAGGAAAATTGCAATTGGCTCAGAACAGGGCAGCACGGCTGGCCCTTGGATGTACACAGAGAACTAACATTAATAATATGCATGTCAATCTCTCATGGCTCAAAGTGGAGGAGAGATTGACTTCATCACTACTTGTATTTGTGAGAGGTATTAACATGTTGAATGCTCCGAGCTGTCTGTTTGAACTACTGGCACACAGCTCGGCCACCCATGCATACCCCACAAGACATGCCACCAGAGGTCTCTTCACAGTCCCCAAGTCCAGAACAGACTATGGGAGGAGCACAGTACTACATAGAGCCATGACTACATGGAACTCTATTCCACATCAAGTAACTCATGCCAGCAGTAAAATATTTAAAAACAGATAAAAATACACCTTATGGAACAGCGGGGACTGTGAAGCAACACAAACATAGACACATGCATACAAACACACGATAACATACACATAATACATAAATGTACACATGGATGTTGTGTTATAGATATATGGTAGTAGAGTAGAGGCCTGAAGGCACATACTTAATATGTTGTGAAATCTGTTATGAATGTATTGTAATGTTTTTAAAATGTATAACTGCCTTAATTTTGCTGGACCCCAGGAAGAGTAGCTGCTGCCTGGGAAGGCTTTCCACTAGATGTTGGAACATTGCTGTGGGTACTTGCTTCCTTTCAGCCACAAGAGCATTAGTGAGGTCGGGCACTGATGTTGGGCGATTAGGCCTGGCTCGCAGTCGGCGTTCCAATTCATCCCAAAGGTGTTTGATGTGGTTGAGGTCAGGACTCTGTGGAGGCCAGACAAGTTCTTCCACACCGATCTCGACAAACCATTTCTGTACGGACCTCGCTTTGTGGACGGGGGCATTGTCATGCTGAAATAAGAAAAGGGCCTTCCCCAAACGGTTGCGACAAAGTTGGAAGCACAGAATCGTCTAGAATGTCATTGTATGCTGTAGCGTTAATATTTCCCTTCACTGGAACTGTGGCCTAGCCCAAACCATGAAAAACAGTCCCAGACCATTATTCCTCCTCCACCAAACTTTACAATTGGCACTATGAGTTGGCGCAGGTAGCATTCTCCTGGCATCCGCCAAACCCAGATTCGTCCGTCGTACTGCCAGATGGTGAAGCGTGATTCCTCACTCCAGAGAATGCGTTTCCACTGCTCCAGAGTCCAATGGTGGCGAGCTTTACACCACTCCGGCCGACGCTTGGCATTGTGCATGGTGGTCTTTGGCTTGTGTGCGGCTGCTCTGCCATGGAAACCCATTTCATGAAGCTCCTGACGAACAGTTATTGTGCTGACATTACTTCCAGAGGCAGTTTGGAACTCGATAGTGAGAGTTGCAACCGAGGACAGACGATTTTTACGCACTACGCTCTTCAGTACTCTGCGGTCCCATTCTGTGAGCTTGTGTGGCCTACCACTTCGCGGCTGAGCCGTTGTTGCTCCTAGACGTTTCCACTTCACAATAACAGCACTTACAGTTGACCGGGGCAGCTCTAGCAGGGCAGACATTTGCTGTATTCATTGACAGCCTCTCTAGTCATGGTTTAAAAGTTTGGAAATCTCACAGTATCAACTTTGTTTTAGCTTTTCTTTTACAAAACAATAAGTAACACAGGTATTAATCAGGAGTCATTATTATGTTATAACATACTGTAGTTAGGGACATTATTCTGTTATTGTGGCTTATATGCACCCATATTACCAGGAACGTGAGTATAGAGAACACCACTTGAAACCCAGAGTTACTACTAACGTGACAACAAGACTTATATATTTAAAAAAATAATATTTAACCTTTATTTAACCAGGTAAGAAGCCAGTTGAGAACAAGTTCTCATTTACAACTGCGACCTGGCCAAGATAAAGCAAAGCAGTGCGATAAAAACAACAACACAGAGTTACATATGGAATAAACAAAATGTACAGTCAATAACACAATAGAAAATCTATATACAGTGTGTGCAAATGTAGTAAGTTATGGAGGTAAGGCAATAAATAGGCCATAGTGCAAAATAATTACAATTTAGTATTAACACTGGAGTGATAGATGTGCAGAAGATGATGTGCAAATAGAGATACTGGGGTGCAAATGAGCAAAATAAATAACAATGTAAATAACAATATGGGGATGAGGTAGTTGGGTGGGCTAATTACAGATGGGCTGTGTACAGGTGCAGTGATCGGTAAGCTGCTCTGACAACTGATGCTTAAAGTTAGTGAGGGAGATAAGAGTCTCCAGCTTCAGAGATTTTTGCAATTCGTTCCAGTCATTTACAGCAGAGAACTGGAAGGAATGGCGGCCAAAGGAGGTGTTGGCTTTGGGGATGACCAGTGAGATATACCCGCTGGAGCGCAGACTACGGGTGGGTGTTGCTATGGTGACCAATGAGCTAAGATAAGGCGAGGATTTGCCTAGAAGAGATTTATAGATGACATGGAGCCAGTGGGTTTGGCGACAAATATGTAGTGAGGGCCAGCCAACGAGAGCGTACAGGTCACAATGGTGGGTAGTATATGGGGCTTTGTTGACAAAACGGATGGCACTGTGATAGACTACATCCAATTTGCTGAGTAGAGTATTGGAAGCTATTTTGTAAATGACATCGCCAAAGTCAAGGATCGGTAGGATAGTCAGTTTTACGAGGGCATGTTTAGCAGCATGAGTGAAGGAGGCTTTGTTGCGAAATAGGAAGCCGATTCTAGATTTAACTTTGGATTGGAGATGCTTAATGTGAGTCTGGAAGGAGAGTTTACGGTCTAACCAGACACCTAGGTATTTGTAGTTGTCCACATATTCTAAGTCAGACCCGCCGAGAGTAGTGATTCTAGTCAGGCGGGCAGTGCAAGCAGCGTTCAGTTGAAGAGCATGCATTTAATTTTACTAGCGTTTAAGAGCAGTTGGAGGCCACGGAAGGAGTGTTGTATGGCATTGAAGCTCGTTTGGAGGTTTGTTAACACAGTGTCCAATGAAGAGCCAGATGTATACAAAATGGTGTCGTCTGCGTAGAGGTGGATCTGAGAGTCACCAGCAGCAAGAGCGACATCATTGATATACACAGAGAATAGAGTCGGCCCGAGAATTGAATCCTGTGGCACCCCCATAGAGACTGCCATAGGTCCAGACAACAGGCCCTCCGATTTGACACATTGAACTCTATCTGAGAAGTAGTTGGTGAACCAGGCGAGGCAGTCATTTGAGAAACCAAGGCTATTTAGTCTGCCAATAAAAATGCGGTGATTGACAGAGTCAAAATCCTTGGCCAGGTCGATAAAGACTGCGGCACAGTACTGTCTATTATCGATCGCGATTATAATATTGTTTAGGACCTTGAGCCTGGCTGAGGTGCACCCATGACCAGCTTGGAAACCAGATTGCATAGCGGAGAAGGTACGGTGGGATTCGAAATGGTTGGTGATCTGTTTGTTAACTTGGCTTTCAAATACTTTCGAAAGGCAGGGCAGGATGGATATAGGTCTGTAACAGTTTGGATCTAGAGTGTCACCCCCTTTGAAGAGGGGGATGACCGCGGCAGCTTTCCAATCTCTGGGGGGCGGAGTGTTGCAGCGGAGTGTGCAGAGCTGGTGGCCGGGGTAGTGGTAGCCAGGTGGAAAGCATGACCAGCCGTAGCAAAATGCTTATCGTAGATGGGTAGCTGGGAGGAGGTGCTCTTATTCTCCATGGACTTTACAGTGTCCCAAAACTTCTTGGAGTTAGTGCTACAGGATGCACATTTCTGTTTGAAAAAGCCATCCTTTGCTTTCCTAACTGATTGTGTATATTGGTTCCTGACTTCCCTGAAAAGTTGCATATCGCGAGGGCTGTTCGATGCTAATGCTGTACGCCACGGGACGTTTTTGTGCTGGTCAAGGGCAGTCAAGTCTGGGGTGAACCAGGGGCTATATCTGTTCTTAGTTCTGAATTTTTTGAAAGGGGCATGCTTATTTAAGATGGAGAGTAAAGCACTTTTGAAGAACATCCAGGCATACTCTACTGACGGAATGAGGTCAATATCCATCCAGGATACCCGGGCCAGGTCAATTAGAAAGGCCTGCTCACTGAAGTTTTTTAGGGAGCATTTGACAGTGATGAGGGGTGGTTGTTTGACCAGCGGACCCATTATGGACACAGGCAATGAGGCAGTGATCGCTGAGATCCTGGTTGAAGACAAAGAAGGTGTATTTAGAGGGTAAATTAGTCAGGATGTTATCTATGATGGTGCCCATGTTTACGGATTTAGGGTTTTACCTGGTAGGTTCCTTGATAATTTGTGTGAGATTGAGGGCATCTAGTTTAAATTGTAGGACGGCCGGGGTGTTAAGCAAATTATACTTATTTTCCACCATAATTTACAAATAAATTCATTAAAAATCCTACAATGTGATTTTCTGGATCTTTTTTTCTCAATTTGTCTGTCATAGTTGACGTGTACCTATGATGAAAATTACAGGCCTCTCTCATCTTTTTAAGTGGGAGAACTTGCACAATTGGTGGCTGACTAAAACATTTTTCCCCCACTGTATATACATAAAAAAAAAATATTTATCTTCATTACTTTCCAACCCCACTACCCCTTCCATAATTGGAGTAAACTAGTGAACAACAATGCTTAGGATTCTACTTACAGCTTATAAATACTATATACATTTTATGGACACAGTCAATTCTACAATAATTCCATTTTGTTTGTTTTTACTCCTGAACTTCCTCTGCCCTCAACCTCTCCGATCATTTTCATGATGTCCATCCGGTTTGCTTCTATATGCCATATATTTCTAACTGTGCTCTTTCACAAAAGCTCTCAACCTTTAACCTATATACTTATTATGGAGCAATTGTTGCTGTATTCGGTTCTACCTCTAGCGGTGCTCTAGGTTTGTAGTTTATTGCAGACCGTTGTGCTACTCTGCTGTTCTCTGTTCTACCTCTGCTGTTCTCTGTTCTACCTCTGCTGTTCTCTGTTCTACCTCTGCTGTTCTCTGTTCTACCTCTGCTGTTCTCTGTTCTACCTCTGCTGTTCTCTGTTCTACCTCTGCTGTTCTCTGTTCTACCTCTGCTGTTCTCTGTTCTACCTCTGCTGTTCTCTGTTCTACCTCTGCTGTTCACTGTTCTACCTCTGCTGTTCTCTGTTCTACCTCTGCTGTTCTCTGTTCTACCTCTGCTGTTCTCTGTTCTACCTCTGCTGTTCTCTGTTCTACCTCTGCTGTTCTCTGTTCTACCTCTGCTGTTCTCTGTTCTACCTCTGCTGTTCACTGTTCTACCTCTGCTGTTCTCTGTTCTACCTCTGCTGTTCTCTGTTCTACCTCTGCTGTTCTCTGTTCTACCTCTGCTGTTCTCTGTTCTACCTCTGCTGTTCTCTGTTCTACCTCTGCTGTTCTCTGTTCTACTGCTGCTGTTCTCTGTTCTACCTCTGCTGTTCACTGTTCTACCTCTGCTGTTCTCTGTTCTACCTCTGCTGTTCTCTGTTCTACCTCTGCTGTTCACTGTTCTAAAAATGGAATTGTATTGGTCGCATACACATGTTTAGCAGATGGTATTGTGGGTGTATTACGGGTGTAACGAAATGAGTCTACCTCTGCTGTTCACTGGAGGAGAGGAGGAGAGCATAGGAGAGTGGAGTAGAGCAGAGGGAGATGAGGAGAGAGGAGGGAGAGGAGGGGAGAGGAGGAGAGTGGAGGAGAGATGAGGAGAGAGGAGGAGAGCAGAGGGAGAGGAGAAGAGCAGAGGAGAGAAGGGGAGAGAGGAGGAGAGAGGAGGAGAGCAGAGGGAGAGGAGGAGAGCAGAGGAGAGCAGAGGAGAGAGGGGGAGAGCAGAGGAGAGAGGAGGAGAGCAGAGGGAGAGGAGGAGAGCAGAGGAGAGAGGGGGAGAGAGGAGGAGAGAGGAGGAGAGCAGAGGGGGAGAGCAGAGGAGAGCAGAGGGAGATGAGGAGAGCAGAGGGAGATGGGAGGGGGAAACAGAGTGCAGTGAAAGGAACGGGGCCACTGCCGCCCCTTTAAATCCCCGGTGCCAAGAGAGGCTCTGAAGCAAAATAATGACATCACTCTGCGTGAGAGTTAATGTGTGTTGATGGCATGAAGGCCTAGGGGTCACCGGCTGCAGATAAGTTGTCAGGGAGCTGAATGCTGGGCCGAGAAAGAGGAGGAGTTGTGTGGCTCAGTTGGTTAGTGTTTCACTAACCATGCTAGGGTCGTGGTATGATTTCTACAGGGACTAATTAAATGTCTTCACTCATTGTACTACTGGATCTCCCTCTCTGTCTCTCTGTCTCTGTCTCTCTCTCTCTCTCTCTCTCTCTCTCTCTCTCTCTCTCTCTCTCTCTCTCTCTCTCTCTCTCTCTCTCTCTCTCTCTCTCTCTCTCTCTCTCTCTCTCTCTCTCTCTCTCTCTCTCTCTCTCTCTCTCTCTCTCTCTCTCTCTCTCTCTCTCTCTCTCTCTCTCTCTCTCTCTCTCTCTCTCTCTCTCTCTCTCTCTCTCTCTCTCTCTCTCTCTCTCTCTCTCCCTCTCCCTCTCCCCCTCCCTCCCTCCCTCCCTCCCTCCCTCCAGACATTTCCAAGTGTCTTAAGTGATAATGCCCTCAAAGCCAGTGTTTGGAGGATATATTGGCACGGGTGTTGTTAGGCCTGAGACAAAGTAACAACGGGTTACCAACATATTCAAATAATGATTTACATATTTTGATTAAAATTGTTATTTGATTCATATATTCATACTATTTCATCCATCCATAAGATATAGTCCCGACACAATAATAGGGTTGCTACCCAAGCCGGCTGGTCATTCTTTCTATCGGTTCAGAGATGCGACCCAGTCGTTGAGTCTTTTTGTTCTGTATCTATGGACGTGACCCAGTCGTTCGTTCTAGATGTTCCATTGCCATACTGGCTGGCAACGTTCTTATCCCTTGCTTGCTAGCTAGCCAGCTACGTCTAACTTACAGTCACGTCAAAAAGTGCAGCAAGAATAACAGCAAAGTAGCCGCATTTGCATTTGTTTAAGCTGTTTTCTAGTGACATTTATTTGGATACATACATAAGAATGAGCTAATGAGGCGTGATTTCGCCTGGCGTAGAAAATGTGCTCACTCGTCAGGACACTGTTGTTCAGAGGAGCTAGCCAACAACACAGCTAACACAATCACTTCAAACTGAAGCTGGAAAGACTACAAACTAGCTGCACTTTGTTTTGTTTGACCTTTTTTCCATTTATATTTCTTTGTATATATCCATAAAAATTATGCCAGCTGATTCATAATTTCAACCGGCTGAGAAACGCTGCCTGTCTGTCTGTCTGTCTCGTCCCGACTCCCGACACGTTCATTACTATGAGAGATTGAATTTGAATATTGAAACAATGTTGCAAAGGTTTATACAAATCTTAGTCTAAAAGAAATGTGAGATAATGTCTAGATGCTTTTTATAGTGGAGATCAAGTATATAAATTGCCTGGCTGGGCTGATGAGACAGTGGATTGGGCAGTCGGAGGGAACAGAGTAAATAGGCATTTTAACGTCATAGATTTAGCCGGTGGTAACTTGTGGAATAGACACCGGCTGGAATGCGGTTTTAACCAATCAGCATTCAGGTTTAGACCCACACGTGTGTTATAGTGTAATATTGTAATAGTATAAATAAATGTATCTCTCTCTTTTCTCTCTCTCCTCCAGATGGTTTAATAATAAAATGTCTCTCTGTCTCTCCTCCAGATGGTTTAATAATAAACTGTCTCGCTCTCTCCTCCAGATGGTTTAATAATAAACTGTATCTCTGTCTCTCCTCCACATGGTTTAATAATAAACGGTCTATCTGTCTCTCCTCCAGATGGGTTAATAATAAACGGTCTCTCTGTCTCTCCTCCAGATGGTTTAATAATAAACTGTCTCTCTGTCTCTCCTCCAGATGCCAGTATGGTTTAATAATAAACTGTCTCTCTCGGTCTCTCTCTCCTCCAGATGCCAGTATGGTTTAATAATAAACTGTCTCTCTCTGTCTCTCACTCCTCCAGATGCCAGTATGGTTTAATAATAAACTGTCTCTCTCGGTCTCTCTCTCCTCCAGATGCCAGTATGGTTTAATAATAAACTGTCTCTCTCGGTCTCTCTCTCCTCCAGATGCCAGTATGGTTTAATAATAAACTGTCTCTCTCGGTCTCTCTCTCCTCCAGATGCCAGTATGGTTTAATAATAAACTGTCTCTCTCGGTCTCTCTCTCCTCCAGATGCCAGTATGTCCCCGGACGTCTCCAAGCAGAGCCAGTGGTGTAACATGGCCTACTGGGAGCACTGTAAACGCATGGGCCGCCTCTACCCGGTCTACCACACCTCCGTCTCTGTCTTCTACGATCTACCTCAGGGGACCGGCTTCTGTCTGGGCCAGCTCAGCCTCGACAGCGACCACCACCGTCACCCCTGTTCCACCGACCACCCCCGCTCCGGCAACGTCCAGCGCACACGCGCCAAGATCGGTTACGGTATCCTCCTCAGCAAGGAACCGGACGGCGTGTGGGCCTATAACCGGAGTCGACACCCCATCTTCGTGAATTCCCCCACCCTGGACGTTCCTGGGAGCAGGAGTGTGGTTGTGAGGAAGGTGATGTCAGGGTACTCTATCAGGGTGTTTGACTGGGAGAGATCCGGCACGTTGAGCACCCTGCAGCACACAGACCCTGTGGATCTACTAGAGGGTCCCTGTGATCCTAACAGTGTGAGGATCAGCTTCGCTAAGGGCTGGGGCCCCTGCTATTCCAGACAGTTTATTACATCATGCCCCTGCTGGCTGGAGATACTGCTCAACACCCACACATAACAGAGAGAGAGAGAGAGAGAGGGAGAGAGAGAGAGAGAGAGAGAGAGAGAGAGAGAGAGAGAGAGAGAGAGAGAGAGAGAGAGAGAGAGAGAGAGAGAGAGAGAGAGAGAGAGAGAGAGAAGAGAGAGAGAGAGAGAGAGAGAGAGAGAGAGAGAGAGAGAGAGAGAGAGAGAGAGAGAGAGAGAGAGAGAGAGAGAGAGAGAGAGAGAGAGAGAGAGAGAGAGAGAGAGAGAGAGAGAGAGAGAGAGAGAGAGAGAGAGAGAGAGAGAGAGAGAGAGAGAGAGAGAGAGAGAGAGAGAGAGAGAGAGAGAGAGAGAGAGAGAGAGAGAGAGAGAGAGAGAGAGAGAGAGAGAGAGAGAGAGAGAGAGAGAGAGAGAGAGAGAGAGAGAGAGAGAGAGAGAGAGACTATCCCACATTTCATCTACCTAGATTTAATATAAAGTTTTATATATTATATCAAATATATATATTATACTGTAAGCAAAGATATATTATACTGTAAATAAAGATATATTATACTGTAAATAAAGATATATTATACTGTAAAAACGGACTCATTATTACAATGTCATTATTTACAGTTGAAGTCGGAAGTTTACATACACCTTAGCCAAATACATTTAAACTCAGTTTTTCACAATTCCTGACATTTAATCCTAGTAAAAATTCCCTGTCTTAGGTCAGTTAGGATCACAACTTTATTTTAAGAATGTGAAATGTCAGAATAATAGTAGAGAGAATGATTTATTTCAGCTTTTATTTCCTTCATCACATTCCCAGTGGGTCAGAAGTTTACATACACTGAATTAGTATTTGGTAGCATTGCCTTTAAATTGTTTAACTTGGGTCAAACATTTCGGGTAGCCTTCCACAAGCTTCCCACAATAAGTTGGGTGAATTTTGGCCCATTCCTCCTGACAGAGCTGGTGTAACTGCATCAGGTTTGTAGGCCTCCTTGCTCGCACACGCTTTTTCAGTTCTGCCCACACATTTTCTATACGATTGAGGTCAGGGCTTTGTGATGGCCACTCCAATACCTTGACTTTGTTGTCCTTAAGCCATTTTGCCACAACTTTGGAAGTACAGTGGGGAAAAAAAGTATTTAGTCAGCCACCAATTGTGCATGTTCTCCCACTTAAAAAGACGAGAGAGGCCTGTAATTTTCATCATAGGTACACGTCAATTATGACAGACAAAATGAGAAAAAGTATTCCAGAAAATCACATTGTAGGAATTTTAATGAATTTATTTGCAAATTATGGTGGAAAATAAGTATTTGGTCAATAACAAAAGTTTCTCAATACTTTGTTATATACCCTTTGTTGGCAATGACACAGGTCAAACGTTTTCTGTAAGTCTTCACAAGGTTTCCACACACTGTTGCTGGTATTTTGGCCCATTCCTCCATGCAGATCTCCTCTAGAGCAGTGATGTTTTGGGGCTGTCGCTGGGCAACACGGACTTTCAACTCCCTCCAAAGATTTTCTATGGGGTTGAGATCTGGAGACTGGCTAGGCCACTCCAGGACCTTGAAATGCTTCTTACGAAGCCACTCCTTCGTTGCCCAGGCGGTGTGTTTGGGATCATTGTCATGCTGAAAGACCCAGCCATGTTTCATCTTCAATGCCCTTGCTGATGGAAGGAGGTTTTCACTCAAAATCTCACGATACATGGCCCCATTCATTCTTTCCTTTACACGGATCAGTCGTCCTGGTCCCTTTGCAGAAAAACTGCCCCAAAGCATGATGTTTCCACCCCCATGCTTCACAGTAGGTATGGTGTTCTTTGGATGCAACTCAGCATTCTTTGTCCTCCAAACACGACGAGTTGAGTTTTTACCAAAAAGTTCTATTTTGGTTTCATCTGACCATATGACATTCTCCCAATCCTCTTCTGGATCATCCAAATGCACTCTAGCAAACTTCAGACGGGCCTGGACATGTACTGGCTTAAGCAGGGGGACACGTCTGGCACTGCAGGATTTGAGTCCCTGGTGGCGTAGTGTGTTACTGATGGTAGGCTTTGTTACTTTGGTCCCAGCTCTCTGCAAGTCATTCACTAGGTCCCCCCCGTGTGGTTCTGGGATTTTTGCTCACCGTTCTTGTGATCATTTTGACCCCACGGGGTGAGATCTTGCGTGGAGCCCCAGATCGAGGGAGATTATCAGTGGTCTTGTATGTCTTCCATTTCCTAATAATTGCTCCCACAGTTGATTTCTTCAAACCAAGCTGCTTACCTATTGCAGATTCAGTCTTCCCAGCCTGGTGCAGGTCTACAATTTTGTTTCTGGTGTCCTTTGACAGCTCTTTGGTCTTGGCCATAGTGGAGTTTGGAGTGTGACTGTTTGAGGTTGTGGACAGGTGTCTTTTATATTGATAACAAGTTCAAACAGGTGCCATTAATACAGGTAACGAGTGGAGGACAGAGGAGCCTCTTAAAGAAGAAGTTACAGGTCTGTGAGAGCCAGAAATCTTGCTTGTTTGTAGGTGACCAAATACTTATTTTCCACCATAATTTGCAAATAAATTCATTAAAAATCCTACAATGTGATTTTCTGGAAAAAAAATCTCAATTTGTCTGTCATAGTTGACGTGTACCTATGATGAAAATTACAGGCCTCTCATCTTTTTAAGTGGGAGAACTTGCACAATTGGTGGCTGACTAAATACTTTTTTTCCCCACTGTATGCTTGGGGTCATTGTCCATTTGGAAGACCCATTTGCGACCAGGCTTTAACTTCCTGACTGATGTCTTGAGATGTTGCTTCAATATATCCACATAATTTTCCTTCCTCATGATGCCATCTATTTTGTGAAGTGCACCAGTCCCTCCTGCAGCAAAGCACCCTCACAGCATGATGCTGCCACCCCCGGGCTTCACGGTTGGGATGGTTTTCTTCGGCTTGCAAGCCCCCCCCTTTTTCCTCCAAACATAACGATGGTCATTATGGCCAAACAGTTCTATTTTTGTTTCATCAGACCAGAGGACATTTCTACAAAAAGTACGATCTTTGTCCCCATATGCAGTTGCAAACCGTGGATAAGAGCGTCTGCTAAATGACTAAAATGTAAATGTAGTTATGGCAGTTTTGGAGCAGTGGCTTCTTCCTTGCTGAGCGGGCTTTCAGGTTATGTCGATATAGGACTCGTTTTACTTTGGATATAGATACTTTTGTACCTGTTTCCTCCAGCATCAGAAGGTCCTTTGCTGTTGTTCTGGGATTGATTTGCACTTTTCGCACCAAAGTACGTTAATCTCTAGGAGACAGAACTTGTCTCCTTCCTGAGCGGTATGACAGCTGCGTGGTCCCATGGTGTTTATCCTTGCGTCCTATTGTTTGTACAGATGAACGTGGTACCTTCAGGCGTTTGGAAATTGCTCCCAAGGATGAACCAGACTTGTGGAGGTCTACCATTTTTTTCTGAGGTCTTGGCTGATTTCTTTTCATTTTCCCATGATGTCAAGCAAAGAGGCACTGAGTTTGAAGGTAGGCCTTGAAATACATCCACAGGTACACCTCCATTTGACTCAAATGATGTCAATAAGCCTATCAGAAGCTTCTAAAGCCATGACATCATTTTCTAGAATTTTCCAAGCTGTTTAAAGGCACAGTCAACTTAGTGTATGTAAACTTCTGACCCACTGGAATTGTGATACAGTGAATTATAAGTGAAATAATCTGTCTGTAAACAATTGTTGGAAAAATTACTTGTGTCATGTACAAAGTAGATGTCCTAACCGACTTGCCAAAACTATAGTTTGTTAACAAGAAAAGTATGGAGTGGTTGGAAAATGAGTTTTAATGACTCCAACCTAAGTGTATGTAAACTTCCGACTTCAACTGTATGTGTGGACAAGAGGAAAGAAACAGAACATGCACTATATATATATATATATATATATATATATATATATATATATATATATATATATATTGTATATACACAGAACAAAAATATAAACTCAACATGCAACAATTTCTAAGATTTTACTGAGTTACAGTTCATATAAGGAAATCATTAGGCCCTAATTTATGGATTTCACATGACTGAGAATACAGATCTGCATCTGTTGGTCACCGACACCTTAAAAAAAAAAAGGTAGGGGGGTGGATCAGAAAACCAGTCAGCATCTGGTGTGACCACCATTTGCCTCATGCAGCGTGACACATCTCCTTCGCAAAGAGTTGATCAGGCTGTTGGTTGTGTCACAAACCGGCAGGGAGACACGTGGAGACAAGGAATACTCAAAACATATATTTATTAACTAAAGTAAACTAAGTATAATTAACAATGGTGTGTGTAATCAGTAATCAGTAGTGTAAGTGAGTGTTTAGCATAAATGTAATAATGCCTGGTGTTGAAAGGTGCCAAAGCAAACAACCAAAAAGCCACAAAAATACCACAACAAAAATCAATCAAGGTGTCTGCATGGAGAGAGTCTCCTCAATGAACGTGGAAGAGGTCCATTTATGCTGGGACACACCCGGCCCAGGTGTTTCCCATGTAGCTGACGACCCTCCCAACTCCGCCCACCGGCATCCTAATAAGGAAACAAGAGCAAAGAGAGAATACGGCAGACAGAGTGGGAGGGTCGTAAAACCATAAAACCGGGGACCAACAAGGACCCCGGACCAACGTACCAGCCTCAGCGTCCCAAACCGACAAATTGTTACATGTTCACACCTCCACTTGCCCCAGCCGTCATCCTCCTCCCCAGACCTCGGCAACACAGGAAGCAACATTTAAGAGGACAGAAGAACACAAGACTAGGATGGGGACAGACAGGAAAGATAGAACATGACAAAATCAAACAATGGTCGGTCACGTAAACATTCAGGAACAGGGCGCACGAGAGAGCGCATCAGCGATCACGTTATCAGTCCCCCCGGATGTGCCGCACATCTAGATGGAAGGATTGTAAAAATAAACACCATCTCATTATCCTCTGATTAGGGCACCTCATGGACCTCAAAAAGGTGAGAGGGTTATGGTCGGTGTAGACCACAATAGGTACTACTCCAGACCCAACATACACTTCGAAGTGTTGTAGCGCCCATATGAGTGCTAGCGCTTCTTTTTCAATGACCGAACAGTTCAACTGATAACGGATACATTTTTTGGAAAAGAAACTAACAGGCCTCTCAACCCCAGACACATCTGCTTGCAGCAAAACTGCACCTGCCCCCCCGCATGACTAGCATCCACCTGCAAGGTAAATGACAAATCCACACGAGGAGCAGCCAGCACCGGAGTTGAGGTAAGCAACCTCTTTGCATCTTCGAAAGCCTGTTGACAACGAGAAGACCATACGTACGCAGCCTTAGCTTTCAGCAGATCTGTCAAGGGAGAGACCACAGTAGAGAAGTTCCTACAAAAACCACGATAATACCCAATTATTCCCAAGAAACGCATCAGTTCCTTTTTAGTGGTTGGTGGTGGAAAAGCATCAATAGCTACCACTTTAGCCCGAACAGGACGCACTTCACCCTGCCCAACCACCTTTCCAAGGTATGTCACAGTCGCCTGAGCAAACTCACATTTAGCCAAATGTATCGTGAGGCGACCCGCAGCCAGACGTTCGAACAAGGCTTGAATACGGGACAGATGTTCCTCCAAAGTATCGGCATGTATCACTACATCGTCCAGATAAACAGCGCACCCGGCCAGACCAGAGACAACCCTGTTCATAAGTCGCTGAAAAGTGGCAGGTGCATTACGCAGGCCGAAACTCATAACCGAATACGAGTACAGACCAAAAGGTAAAGGCAGAGACGGACGGGTCGTCACGGTTGTGGCCTGTGGAATGTTGTCCCGCTCCTCTTCAATGGCTGTGTGTAGTTGCTGGATATTGGCGGGAACTGGAACACGCTGTCGTACACGTCGATCCAGAGCATCCCAAACATGCTCAACGGGGTGACGTCCGGAGCATCCAAAACATCTTGCTTCTTTTTCTCTTTTAGGGGTCTAGTTGATTCAGATCCAAGAACAGACAATGATGCTTGTTTCTGTTGTCCCTGCTACAAGGACAGTCGATCTGCAAACAGGTTAGCTAGCTTGTTGGCTTCATCTGCTCTGTGATTGTTTCTGGCGGCAGTAGCTGGCAAGTGACTTTCAGTTCCTCTCCAGCTCTGGGGCCACGGCAGCAGGGTCATTAGAGTAAGCAGCATTTAAAGCAAAGACACAACTAGCCCAGTTGGCCAGCCCAAAGTGGCTCAGGGCTCAACCCCCTTGTTTTCGTTGAAAGTGAAAGCACTACACAAGAAGAGGGGTGGCATAGGGGTGCCCACGACCTGCAGATTGTTTGCTTTAAATTACAAATTTTAACTACATGAAATGTTTTTAATCGTTTGACAGCCTTTGTAGAGATACATATGGTAGAGATTATCCAGACCATGAGTCAGATTATTATAATTTAATTTGGCTTTAAGACACATTTTTGGGGATTATTGTTTACGCAACAGGCAGGATGAAATAATACTTACAGTGGGGGAAAAAAGTATTTAGTCAGCCACCAATTGTGCAAGTTCTCCCACTTAAAAAGATGAGAGAGGCCTGTAATTTTCATCATAGGTACACGTCAACTATAACAGACAAATTGAGAAAACAAATTCCAGAAAATCACATTGTAGGATTTTAATGAATTTATTTGCAAATTATGGTGGAAAATAAGTATTTGGTCACCTACAAACAAGCAAGATTTCTGGCTCTCACAGACCTGTAACTTCTTCTTTAAGAGGCTCCTCTGTCCTCCACTCATTACCTGTATTAATGGCACCTGTTTGAACTTGTTATCAGTATAAAAGACACCTGTCCACAACCTCAAACAGTCACACTCCAAACTCCACTATGGCCAAGACCAAAGAGCTGTCAAAGGACACCAGAAACAAAATTGTAGACCTGCACCAGGCTGGGAAGACTGAATCTGCAATAGGTAAGCAGCTTGGTTTGAAGAAATCAACTGTGGGAGCAAGTATTAGGAAATGGAAGACATACAAGACCACTGATAATCTCCCTCGATCTGGGACTCCACGCAAGATCTCACCCCGTGGGGTCAAAATGATCACAAGAATGGTGAGCAAAAATCCCAGAACCACACGGGGGGACCTAGTGAATGACCTGCAGAGAGCTGGGACCAAAGTAACAAAGCCTACCATCAGTAACACACTACGCCGCCAGGGACTCAAATCTTGCAGTGCCAGACGTGTCCCCCTGCTTAAGCCAGTACATGTCCAGGCCCATCTGAAGTTTGCTAGATTGCATTTGGATGATCCAGAAGAGGATTGGGAGAATGTCATATGGTCAGATGAAACCAAAATATAACTTTTTGGTAAAAACTCAACTCGTCGTGTTTGGAGGACAAAGAATGCTGAGTTGCATCCAAAGAACACCATACCTACTGTGAAGCATGGGGGTGGAAACATCATGCTTTGGGGCTGTTTTTCTGCAAAGGGACCAGGACGACTGATCCGTGTAAAGGAAATAATTAATGGGGCCATGTATCGTGAGATTTTGAGTGAAAACCTCCTTCCATCAGCAAGGGCATTGAAGATGAAACGTGGCTGGGTCTTTCAGCATGACAATGATCCCAAACACACCGCCCGGGCAACGAAGGAGTGGCTTCGTAAGAAGCATTTCAAGGTCCTGGAGTGGCCTAGCCAGTCTCCAGATCTCAACCACATAGAAAATCTTTGGAGGGAGTTGAAAGTCCGTGTTGCCCAGCGACAGCCCCAAAACATCACTGCTCTAGAGGAGATCTGCAGGGAGGAATGGGCCAAAATACCAGCAACAGTGTGTGAAAACCTTGTGAAGACTTACAGAAAACGTTTGACCTGTGTCATTGCCAACAAAGGGTATATAACAAAGTATTGAGAAACTTTTGTTATTGACCAAATACTTATTTTCCACCATAATTTGCAAATAAAATCATTAAAAATCCTACAATGTGATTTTCTGGAATTTTTTTCTCATTTTGTCTGTCATAGTTGACGTGTACCTATGATGAAAATTACAGGCCTCTCTCATCTTTTTAAGTGGGAGAACTTGCACAATTGGTGGCTGACTAAAAACTTTTTTCCCCCACTATACTAGTCTTCAAAATTATAATAACGCTGGACTTCTCTCTCTCAGAGCCCTAGCAGTGTGTATCGCTACGTGGAGCTCTGCATACTCAGCAACTGTGGTCAGAAAGACTCCCAAGGATTCCAGGTTCACAGCAATATTCCTTCTTAATGAGACAGACCCACCACAGATGGAACAATGAGACAGATGTTTCACCGGATGTATAAATCTGAAGCGTTTCCACTCACTGACAAACGTGGTGTTGAGAGGAAGCCCGGTGACCGGCAGTGGGAGAAGATGGAGCGAGATGGATTCTGGACGACATTCTGCACATTTTCTCATCCATGAAACATTTGATCTCAATACAGTTTTCTGTTCCCAAATCTAGATAATCTGTTACAATCAGAGTGGACTAAGTCAGCTGACAACGTCACGAAAACAATGTGCACGCTTCGATAGGGCAGAGGTCTGTGTGTTGTTGTGATTCTGGATGACCAGATCGCTAGCAACAATGACAGGAAGCTGCCATGTGGGGAATCGTAAGTGACTCGTTTCAGCTTGTTTGGTCTTGTTCTTTTTACCATGTCTTGTTTTGAGGTGTCTATGCTAATACGGCAAACAATTTGCTAGCTAGCTAGCTAACCAACAACTGTAACAATGTATTTGAGAGACAACAAGTGCTCATTGTGCAAATGTGTTTTTGTTGTCAATATTTCAGCACCCAAAGAATAGCCCGCATTTACACAGGACAATGTAATGTGTAAATGTGATCTAAACTTTATTGGCGCCGCTCAACTCCATCGTAAATTGTGGAGTTGAGTTTAGTCCGCTACACCCCCATCAGCCTGCAGCGCTCTCTCCAAAATAACCAAGTTTTAGGCCTTGATTCTATCAGTTCTGTGCTAGCTGACAACCCGCATAGCGGTTGTTTTGACAGTGTCTGAGGTAGATCTGGGTTAGAGCTGTCAAATCCATGAGCTCCCAGCATTAAACCTAAAGCGGACATTGCCATTGGCTGCACGGAGTCGCATTAAAATAAATCTCAAGAAGCCTAGTTTACACGTTATAACACTGGAATGTGAGATATATTCTTCACCTCAATTAGGCTGATTAAATTTGAGTGTCAACTTTTCTATATAACCTACACTTTCTCGTTGAGGGTGGGATGTGTGTGGCTTCGTGACAATGTCCACAAGAGCAGCTGCTCACCGGTTTGACAGTTCCAACGCAGTTCCCACTTCAACACCGCTAAAACATTACCTTCAACACCGCTAAAACATTACCTTCAACACCGCCAAAACACCACCTTCAACACCGCCAAAACACCACCTTCAACACCGCCAAAACACCACCTTCAACACCGCCAAAACACCACCTTCAACACTGCTAAAAAAAACATCTTTAACATTGCCAAAACACCTGTTTCAACACCGCCAAAACACCACCTTCTACACCACCAAAACACCACCTTCAACACTGCCAAAACACTACCTTCAACACTGCCAAAACATCTTCCTTCAACACCGCCAAAACACCACTTTCAACACTGCTAAAACACCATCTTCAACACTGCCAAAACACCACCTTCAACACCGCTAAAACACCACTTTCAACACCGCTTAAACACCACCATCAACACCGCTAAAACATTACCTTCAACACCGCTAAAACACCACCTTCAACACTGCCAAAACACCACCTTCAATACCACCAAAACACCACTTTCAACACCGCTAAAACACCATCTTCAACACCGCCAAAACACCACCCTCAACACCGCCAAAACACCAACTTCAACACCGGTAAAAAACCACCTTCAACACTGCTAAAACACCACCTTCAACACCGCTAAAACACCATCTTGAACACTGCTAAAACACCACTTTCAACACCGCTAAAACACCACCTTCAACACTGCTAAAACAACAACTTCAACACCCTCCAAAACACCATCTTCAACACCGCTAAAACACCACCTTCAACACCGCCAAAACACCACCTTCAACACCGCCAAAACACCACAATCAACACCGCCAAAACACTACCTTCAACACCGCTAAAACACCACCTTCAACACCGCTAAAACACCACCTTCAACACCGCTAAAACACCACCTTCAACACCGCTAAAACACCACCCTCAACACCGCTAAAACACCACCCTCAACACCGCCAAAACACCAACTTCAACACCGGTAAAACACCACCTTCAACACCGCCAAAACACCAACTTCAACACCGGTAAAACACCACCTTCAACACCGCTAAAACACCACCTTCAACACCGCCAAAACACCACCTTCAACACCGCTAAAACACCACCTTCAACACCGCTAAAACACACCCTTCAACACCGCCAAAACGCCACCTTCAACACCGCCAAAACACTACCTTCAACACCGCCAAAACACCACCTTCAACACCGCCAAAACACCACCTTCAACACCGCTAAAACACCAGCTAGCCTACTTCCTCTTCTTTTTGTGTTAGCACTTTGATTTGATTATTTTATGATGTGAAGCACTTTGTTACTTGTGCTGAAAAGCGCTATACAAATAAAGTTGTCATTATTAGTAGTAGAAGTAGTACATTTTACATTAAAAATTTTTGTCATTTAGCAGACGCTCTTATCCAGAGCGACTTACAGTTATTGAGTGCCTACATTTCTTTTCATACTGCCCCCCCCCCCCGTGGGAATCGAACCCACAACCCTGGCGTTGCAAACGCCATGCTCTACCAACTGAGCTACACCCCTGGTAGAGGTAGCAGTGATGTTCATGACCAATGCTCTATTATCCAGACAATGACATGGACATTTACACACCTAAAGCTGAAGGGCTCTGACGTCACAATGGAGAGAGGGAAATGATCCCCAAATGAATAGAAACAACATTACTGTCTGAACGCAGTCAGAATTAGAATGATCCACTGCTTTGTCCACACTTGATCAAGTGTGTCCCAAATGGTACCCTATACCCTATGGGCTCTGGTCTAAAGTAGTGCACTAGATAGGGAATAGGGGGCCATTTGGGACAAATTAATACTATGAATTAAAATTCCAGTAATATCATGCATATGGGTGCAGCAGTTCTTAGCAGTGGTTCTTAGTCATGTAATTTATGAATTGACCCCGTCTCCATCCCATTTAAGAGGTTGTAGTAATACACGATAACCACTAGGTGGCCATACACAACCTTTATAAATATCTGTCCAGCTGTGTCACAGGCTTTCAACTGTGATGATATTATACTCAACGATTTCTAAATCAAGCGAGGTGTGGAAATGATGGAAACTACAGGGGTGTGGACTGCATCTCACAAATAAAGACTCACAACAACAAACACAAAAAACCCTCTAAATGTAACTCAACAGAAAATGTTGCCACTCCTGTATACTGTCCTGACAGCTGAGACCAGGGTGCGTTGAGTTTGAGTCAACGTTCGCTACGGTTTGTACTGAATGACTTGAGCACCGTTCTTCAACAGCCTTTGATGTATAATAGGAAGGAGACGGACAGGAACAGGAGGGACAGGAGGGACAGGAGGGACAGACAGGGACAGGAGGGACAGACAGGAACAGGAGGGACAGGAGGGACAGGAGGGACAGACAGGGACAGGAGGGACAGGAGGGACAGGAGGGACAGACAGGGACAGGAGGGACAGACAGGAACAGGAGGGACAGGAGGGACAGGAGGGACAGGAGGGACAGACAGGGACAGGAGGGACAGGAGGGACAGGAGGGACAGACAGGGACAGGAGGGACAGACAGGAACAGGAGGGACAGGAGGGACAGGAGGGACAGACAGGGACAGGAGGGACAGGAGGGACAGACAGGGACAGGAGGGACAGACAGGGACAGGAGGGACAGGAGGGACAGACAGGGACAGGAGGAACAGGAGGGACAGACAGGAACAGGAGGGACAGGGGGGACAGGAGGGACAGACAGGGACAGGAGGGACAGGAGGGACAGACCTGGACAGGAGGGACAGACAGGGACAGGAGGGACAGGAGGGACAGACAGGGACAGGAGGGACAGACAGGGACAGGAGGGACAGGAGGGACAGGAGGGACAGGAGGGACAGACAGGGACAGACAGGGACAGGAGGGACAGACAGGGACAGACAGGAACAGGAGGGACAGGAGGGACAGACAGGGACAGGAGGGACAGGAGGGACAGGAGGGACAGGAGGGACAGACAGGGACAGGAGGGACAGACAGGGACAGACAGGGACAGACAGGAACAGGAGGGACAGGAGGGACAGACAGGGACAGGAGGGACATGAGGGACAGGAGGGACAGACAGGGACAGGAGGGACAAGAGGGACAGGAGGGACAGACAGGAACAGGAGGGACAGGAGGGACAGACAGGGACAGACAGGGACAGACAGGGACAGACAGGGACAGACAGGGACAGGAGGGACAGGAGGGACCGACAGGGACAGACAGGAACAGGAGGGACAGGAGGGACAGGAGGGACAGACAGGAACAGGAGGGACAGGAGGGACAGGAGGGATAGACAGGGACAGGAGGGACAGACAGGGACAGGAGGGACAGGAGGGACAGGAGGGACAGACAGGGACAGGAGGGACAGGAGGGACAGGAGGGACAGGAGGGACAGACAGGGACAGGGGGGACAGGAGGGACATGAGGGACAGGAGGGACAGACAGGGACAGGAGGGACAGACAGGGACAGGAGGGACAGGAGGGACAGGAGAAACAGGAGGGACAGGAGGGACAGACAGGGACAGACAGGGACAGGAGGGACAGGAGGGACAGGAGGGACAGGAGGGACAGGAGGGACAGACAGGGACAGGAGGGACAGGAGGGACATGAGGGACATGAGGGACAGGAGGGACAGACAGGAACAGACAGGGACAGGAGGGACAGACAGGGACAGACAGGGACAGGAGGGACAGGAGGGACAGGAGGGACAGACAGGGACAGACAGGGACAGGAGGGACAGACAGGAACAGGAGGGACAGGAGGGACAGGAGGGACAGGAGGGACCGACAGGGACATACAGGGACAGGAGGGACAGGAGGGACAGACAGGGACAGACAGGGACAGGAGGGACAGGAGGGACAGGAGATGTTGTGCTAGATGATGTGCCAGATGTTGTGCTAGATGATGTGCCAGATGTTGTGCTAGATGACGTGCCAGATGTTGTGCTAGATGATGTGCCAGATGTTGTGCTAGATGATGTGCTAGATGTTGTGCTAGATGATGTGCTAGATGTTGTGCTAGATGATGTGCCAGATGTTGTGCTAGATGATGTGCTAGATGATGTGCTAGATGTTGTGCTGGATGTTGTGCCAGATGTTGTGCTAGATGATGTGCCAGATGTTGTGCTAGATGATGTGCCAGATGTTGTGCTAGATGATGTGCCAGATGTTGTGCTAGATGATGTGCCAGATGTTGTGCTAGATGATGTGCCAGATGTTGTGCTAGATGTTGGGGCTGATTTGATCCTTTCTTGCTGCAGCTTTTTCTTTCTTTTTTTGTTCTCTGGTTGCAGAATCTTTAACACGTATCTTTACCATTATTTCTGATATACTCCTCCTGGAACCATCCCCAGGTACTGAAAGGAGGCCCATATACTCCTCCTGGAACCACCCCCAGGGTCTGGAAGGAGGCCCATATACTCCTCCTGGTACCATCCCCAGGGTCTGGAAGGCAGCCCATATACTCCTCCTGGAACCATCCCCAAACTTATTTTTCTTCTCACCCTGACTGGTTGTCATCAATGGTTACTGGTCTTGGAACGGTTACTGATCATGTTCACCAGAAACGGCTTCTGGTAAAACATTGTTGCCACAGGTTTGCCACAGATTCAAATAGAATCTTGAGAGAATTGTTTGCCTGAAAAAAACCTCTGGCGGAACTGTTTGCCACTAGTGGCAATAAATATAATTGTTGCCAAAAGGTTTACCGCAAATTTACCACTAGTGGCAAACATTTGCAAACTTCTGGCAACATTTTGTGGCACACTATTTAGTTTGCGTGGAAGTTTGCCGCAACAAATTATTGTCATAAAGGAGATGTGAGCTGGTCATAAGTTCTGTGAAGAACTTTAGCGGAAGCAAAAAACCTCCATGCAAGTTATCATTTCAGTTTGCAACTTTCTGACCCTCATTCCTGTTCCAGTGTAATACCTGCGCCAATCTCCCGAGTGGCGCAGTGGTCTAAGGCACTGCATCGCAGTGCTAGCTGTGCCACTAGAGATCCTGGTTCGAATCCAGGCTCTGTCGTACCCTGCCGTGACCGGGAGAACCATGGGGCGGCGCACAATTGGTCCAGGGTAGGGGAGGGAATGGCCGGCAGGGATGTAGCTCAGTTGGTAGAGCATGGCGTTTACAACGCCAGGGTTGTTGGTTCGATTCCCACGGGGGGCCAGTATGAAAAAAATATAAATAAAATAAAATGTATTTACAAAAATAAAAAAATGTATGCACTCACTAACTGACAAAAATGTAAATAGAAAAACCGGAACTGGATATAACTTCAGAGTTTGTATAGAACATGAAAGACCATTCCTTTGTCTCACCATAATAAACATCTGACTTCTCCTCTCATATCTCACACTTTAGGATCCCTCCCTGATATCCCAGAGTTACAATATGATCACACAAAGACCACGTTTACTAGAATCAACAGCTCCCCTCCCCCCTCCCCGTCTACCCATTGTTAGGACAGCAGTCCAGCTGATTGCTAAGTCTCTCCCCTCCTCCTCCCTCCATCCAGCTTGCTTCCCATGTCCCCGGTGAGGGGTCCAACCCTGTTAGGACAGCAGTCCAGCTGATTGCTAAGTCTCTCCCCTCCTCCTCCCCCTCCCTGTCTACCCATTGTTAGGACAGCAGTCCAGCTGATTGCTAAGTCTCTCCCCTCCTCCTCCCTCCATCCAGCTTGCTTCCCATGTCCCCGGTGAGGGGTCCAACCCTGTTAGGACAGCAGTCCAGCTGATTGCTAAGTCTCTCCCCTCCTCCTCCCCCCTCCCTGTCTACCCATTGTTAGGACAGCAGTCCAGCTGATTGCTAAGTCTCTCCCTCCTCCTCCCTCCATCCAGCTTGCTTCCCATGTCCCCGGTGAGGGGTCCAACCCTGTTAGGACAGCAGTCCAGCTGATTGCTAAGTCTCTCCCCTCCTCCTCCCCCCTCCCTGTCTACCCATTGTTAGGACAGCAGTCCAGCTGATTGCTAAGTCTCTCCCCTCCTCCTCCCTCCATCCAGCTTGCTTCCCATGTCCCCGGTGAGGGGTCCAACCCCTGTTAGGACAGCAGTCCAGCTGATTGCTAAGTCTCTCCCTCCCCCTCCCCCTCCCTGTCTACCCATTGTTAGGACAGCAGTCCAGCTGATTGCTAAGTCTCTCCCCTCCTCCTCCCTCCATCCAGCTTGCTTCCCATGTCCCCGGTGAGGGGTCCAACCCTGTTAGGACAGCAGTCCAGCTGATTGCTAAGTCTCTCCCTCCTCCTCCCCCTCCCTGTCTACCCATTGTTAGGACAGCAGTCCAGCTGATTGCTAAGTCTCTCCCCTCCTCCTCCCTCCATCCAGCTTGCTTCCCATGTCCCCGGTGAGGGGTCCAACCCTGTTAGGACAGCAGTCCAGCTGATTGCTAAGTCTCTCCCCTCCCCCTCCCCCCTCCCTGTCTACCCATTGTTAGGACAGCAGTCCAGCTGATTGCTAAGTCTCTCCCCTCCTCCTCCCTCCATCCAGCTTGCTTCCCATGTCCCTGGTGAGGGGTCCAACCCTGTTAGGACAGCAGTCCAGCTGATTGCTAAGTCTCTCCCCTCCTCCTCCCTCCATCCAGCTTGCTTCCCATGTCCCCAGTGAGGGGTCCAACCCTCACCCACAATACTATTGTTATCCATCGGATCGTCTGCAGTCAGTACCTATTCAGCCAGCTAGTGTGCCTTTTGTCCAATCCATTCTTCCCCATGCACTCTGGCCCTGAGACACGGCCTCTCTCTGCTCAGTGCTGCTTTCCCTCTTGTCTCTCTCTCTGCTCAGTGCTGCTTTCCCTCTTGTCTCTCTCTCTGCTCAGTGCTGCTTTCCCTCTTGTCTCTCTCTCTGCTCAGTGCTGCTTTCCCTCTTGTCTCTCTCTCTCTCTCTGCTCAGTGCTGCTTTCCCTCTTGTCTCTCTCTCTGCTCAGTGCTGCTTTCCCTCTTGTCTCTCTCTGCTCAGTGCTGCTTTCCCTCTTGTCTCTCTCTCTGCTCAGTGCTGCTTTCCCTCTTGTCTCTCTCTCTGCTCAGTGCTGCTTTCCCTCTTGTCTCTCTCTCTGCTCAGTGCTGCTTTCCCTCTTGTCTCTCTCTCTCTCTCTCTGCTCAGTGCTGCTTTCTCTCTTGTCTCTCTCTCTCTCTGCTCAGTGCTGCTTTCCCTCTTGTCTCTCTCTCTCTCTCTGCTCAGTGCTGCTTTCCCTCTTGTCTCTCTCTCTGCTCAGTGCTGCTTTCCCTCTTGTTCTCTCTCTGCTCAGTGCTGCTTTCCCTCTTGTCTCTCTCTCTGCTCAGTGCTGCTTTCCCTCTTGTCTCTCTCTCTGCTCAGTGCTGCTTTCCCTCTTGTTCTCTCTCTCTGCTCAGTGCTGCTTTCCCTCTTGTCTCTCTCTCTGTTCAGTGCTGCTTTCCCTCTTGTCTCTCTCTCTGCTCAGTGCTGCTTTCCCTCTTGTCTCTCTCTCTGCTCAGTGCTGCTTTCCCTCTTGTCTCTCTCTCTGCTCAGTGCTGCTTTCCCTCTTGTCTCTCTCTCTCTCTCTGTTCAGTGCTGCTTTCTCTCTTGTCTCTCTCTCTCTCTGCTCAGTGCTGCTTTCCCTCTTGTCTCTCTCTCTGCTCAGTGCTGCTTTCCCTCTTGTCTCTCTCTCTGCTCAGTGCTGCTTTCCCTCTTGTCTCTCTCTGCTCAGTGCTGCTTTCCCTCTTGTCTCTCTCTCTGCTCAGTGCTGCTTTCCCTCTTGTCTCTCTCTCTCTGCTCAGTGCTGCTTTCCCTCTTGTCTCTCTCTCTCTCTCTGCTCAGTGCTGCTTTCCTCTTGTCTCTCTCTCTCTCTCTGCTCAGTGCTGCTTTCCCTCTTGTCTCTCTCTCTCTCTCTGCTCAGTGCTGCTTTCCTCTTGTCTCTCTCTCTGCTCAGTGCTGCTTTCCCTCTTGTCTCTCTCTCTGCTCAGTACTGCTTTCCCTCTTGTCTCTCTCTCTCTCTCTGCTCAGTGCTGCTTTCCCTCTTGTCTCTCTCTCTGCTCAGTGCTGCTTTCCCTCTTGTCTCTCTCTCTGCTCAGTTCTGCTTTCCCTCTTGTCTCTCTCTCTCTCTCTGCTCAGTACTGCTTTCCCTCTTGTCTCTCTCTCTCTCTCTGCTCAGTGCTGCTTTCCCTCTTGTCTCTCTCTCTCTCTCTGCTCAGTGCTGCTTTCCCTCTTGTCTCTCTCTCTCTCTCTGCTCAGTACTGCTTTCCCTCTTGTCTCTCTCTCTCTCTCTGCTCAGTACTGCTTTCCCTCTTGTCTCTCTCTCTCTCTCTGTTCAGTGCTGCTTTCCCTCTTGTCTCTCTCTCTCTGCTCAGTACTGCTTTCCCTCTTGTCTCTCTCTCTGCTCAGTGCTGCTTTCCCTCTTGTCTCTCTCTCTGCTCAGTGCTGCTTTCCCTCTTGTCTCTCTCTCTCTCTCTGCTCAGTGCTGCTTTCCCTCTTGTCTCTCTCTCTGCTCAGTGCTGCTTTCCCTCTTGTCTCTCTCTCTGCTCAGTGCTGCTTTCCCTCTTGTCTCTCTCTCTGCTCAGTGCTGCTTTCCCTCTTGTCTCTCTCTCTGCTCAGTGCTGCTTTCCCTCTTGTCTCTCTCTCTGCTCAGTGCTGCTTTCCCTCTTGTCTCTCTCTCTGCTCAGTGCTGCTTTCCCTCTTGTCTCTCTCTCTGTTCAGTGCTGCTTTCCCTCTTGTCTCTCTCTCTGCTCAGTGCTGCTTTCCCTCTTGTCTCTCTCTCTGCTCAGTGCTGCTTTCCCTCTTGTCTCTCTCTCTGCTCAGTGCTGCTTTCCCTCTTGTCTCTCTCTCTCTCTCTGTTCAGTGCTGCTTTCTCTCTTGTCTCTCTCTCTCTCTGCTCAGTGCTGCTTTCCCTCTTGTCTCTCTCTCTCTCTCTGCTCAGTGCTGCTTTCCCTCTTGTCTCTCTCTCTGCTCAGTGCTGCTTTCCCTCTTGTCTCTCTCTCTGCTCAGTGCTGCTTTCCCTCTTGTCTCTCTCTCTGCTCAGTGCTGCTTTCCCTCTTGTCTCTCTCTCTGTTCAGTGCTGCTTTCCCTCTTGTCTCTCTCTCTGCTCAGTGCTGCTTTCCCTCTTGTCTCTCTCTCTGCTCAGTGCTGCTTTCCCTCTTGTCTCTCTCTCTGCTCAGTGCTGCTTTCCCTCTTGTCTCTCTCTCTCTCTCTGCTCAGTGCTGCTTTCTCTCTTGTCTCTCTCTCTCTCTCTGCTCAGTGCTGCTTTCCCTCTTGTCTCTCTCTCTCTCTGCTCAGTGCTGCTTTCCCTCTTGTCTCTCTCTCTGCTCAGTGCTGCTTTCCCTCTTGTCTCTCTCTCTGCTCAGTGCTGCTTTCCCTCTTGTCTCTCTCTCTGCTCAGTGCTGCTTTCCCTCTTGTCTCTCTCTCTGCTCAGTGCTGCTTTCCCTCTTGTCTCTCTCTCTCTCTCTGCTCAGTGCTGCTTTCCCTCTTGTCTCTCTCTCTGCTCAGTGCTGCTTTCCCTCTTGTCTCTCTCTCTGCTCAGTGCTGCTTTCCCTCTTGTCTCTCTCTCTCTCTCTGCTCAGTGCTGCTTTCCCTCTTGTCTCTCTCTCTGCTCAGTGCTGCTTTCCCTCTTGTCTCTCTCTCTGCTCAGTGCTGCTTTCCCTCTTCTCTCTCTCTCTCTCTCTCTCTCTCTCTCTCTCTCTCTCTCTCTCTCTCTCTCTCTCTCTCTCTCTCTCTCTCTCTCTCTCTCTCTCTCTCTCTCTCTCTCTCTCTCTCTCTCTCTCTCTCTCTCTCTCTCTCTCTCTCAATTCAATTTAAGGGCTTTATTGTCATGGGAAACGTGTGTTAACATTGCCAAAGCAAGTGAAATAGATAACAAGCAAAAGTGAAATAAACAATCAGAAATTAACAGTAAACATTACACTCACAAAAGTTCCAAAATAATAAAGACATTTCAAATGTCATATTATGTATATATATACAGTGTTGTAACAATGTGCAAATAATTAAAGTACAAAAGGGAAAATAAATAAACATTTATGGTGTTTGTTCTTCACTGGTTGCCCTTTTCTTGTGGCAACAGGTCACAAATCTTGCAGCTGTGATGGCACACTGTGGTATTTCATCCAATAGATATTGGAGTTTATCAAAATTGGGTTTGTTTTCTAATTCTTTGTGGGTCTGTGTAATCTGAGGGAAATATGTGTCTCTAATATGGTCATACATTTGGCAGGAGGTTAGGAAGTGCAGCTCAGTTTCCACTAGGTCCTGAGGCAGCAAAGCATCCCCAAACCATCACACCACCACCATGCTTGACAGTTGGTATGATGTTCTTACTGTGGAATTCAGTGTTTGGTTTTCGCCAGGCACAATGGGACCCATCTCGTCCAAAAAGTTGACTCAAGTTTGCCAAAAACCACCTGGAAGCACCTGGATGATCATCAATAATGTTCTATGGACAGATGAGTCAAAAGTGTAACGTTTTGGACGAGATGGGTCCCATTGTGCCTGGTGAAAACCAAACACTCCATTCCACAGTAAGAACCTTATACCAACGGTCAAACATGGTGGTGGTGGTGTGATGGTTTGGGGATGCTTTGCTGCCTCAGGACCTGGACGACTTGCCTTAATAGAAGGAAGCATGAATTCTGCTCTGTATCAGAGAATTCTACTGGAGAATGTCAGACCATCCGTCTGTGAGCTGAAGCTGAAGCACAGCTGGGTCATGCAGCAAGACAATGATCCAAAACACACAATCCAATCTACATGAAAATGGCTAAAAAGCAACACATTTCAAGTTTTTGAATGGCCTAGTCAAAGTCCAGACCTAATCCCATTTGAGATGTTGTGGCAGGACTTGAAACGAGCAGTTCATGCTTGAAAACCCACACGCCACTGAGTTAAAGCAGTTCTGCATGGAAGAGTGGGCCAAAATTCCTCCACAGTGACGTGAGAGACTGATCAACAACTACAGGAAGCATTTGGTTGGAGTCATTGCAGCTAAAGGTGGCACAACCTGTTATTGAGTGTAAGGGGGCAATTACTTTTTCACACAGGGGAATTGTGTGTTGCATAACTTTGTTTATGAAATAAATGAAACAAGTATGTAATTGTTGTGTTATTTGTTCACTCAGGTTCCCTTTATCTAATATTAGGTTTTGGTTAAAGATCTGAAAACATTCAGTATCAAAAACATGCAAAAGTAGAGAAAATTAGAAAGGGGGAAAATACTTTTTCACAGCACTGTATTTCTCTGTCTCTCACACACACCCTCGCCTCACACACACCAGCCCCCATTGCTCTCGCTTACAAACACACACCAGCCCCATCTCTCTTTCACACAAACCCACACACACTTCACACCGGCTGTCCTGTCCCAGTCCCTAGGGTGTTAACAGGTCCTACCTGGGTTGGAGCGGTGCAGGCCTCGGGAGACCACTGGGTTGGAGCGGTGCAGGCCTCGGGAGACCACTGGGTTGGAGCGGTGCAGGCCTCGGGAGACCACTGGGTTGGAGCGGTGCAGGCCTCGGGAGACCACTGGGTTGGAGCGGTGCAGGCCTCGGGAGACCACTGGGTTGGAGCGGTGCAGGCCTCGGGAGACCACTGGGTTGGAGCGGTGCAGGCCTCGGGAGACCACTGGGTTGGAGCGGTGCAGGCCTCGGGAGACCACTGGGTTGGAGCGGTGCAGGCCTCGGGAGACCACTGGGTTGGAGCGGTGCAGGCCTCGGGAGACCACTGGGCTGACACTGTATCATGGCCTTTATGTTCATCCATTGAACACAGATAACAGATACACTGCTGATCGGTACGACAGAAAACCTCCAGCAGTTTGTCATGATGAGAGCAGATCTTCTCCTGTAGTTGTGCGGTGGCCTTGACCAGCTGGTGCTTCTTGAAAGCAGGAAATTCATAGTGAGGTTGGAGGTGAGTCTCACAGTAAGAGGCCAGACACACCAGACAGGACATGAGGGCTTTCTGCTTTCTGGTCCCAGTGCAGACATCACACGCCACATCTCCAGGTCCAGCATAGCACAGAGCAGGAGGGGGAGCAGCCTGGAGTCCTGTCTTCTTCAGTTTCTCCACCACTTCAGCCAACATGTTATTTATTCTCAGATTAGGCCTTGGAGTGAAGGTCTGTCTGCACTGAGGATGTCACACCCCACATCTAAAGGTCCAGCATGACAGTGAGCAGGAGGAGCAGCTTGGAGTCCTGTCTTCTTCAGTTTCTCCACCACATAGGCGAGCACAGCACTCCTGTTCAGAATAGGTCTTGGGGTGAAGGTATGTCTGCACTGCACTCAATCTGGTTTATTTAGTACCCCAGCGCAGGTTAAGTAGTGGAAAGAACATGTTGGGTTATTTTGACCCAGACAGTTTGGTTGCGTGAATAACCCAATATGTTGGGTTGTTAGTATTAACAGAACACGGGTTAATTTAACTATCAGTTGGGTATTTTTTACTCTCATGTTTGGTTGACCTAGAAACTGGGTCTGTTTTAATGTCATGCTTGGTTGACCTAGCAACTGGGACTGTTCTAATGTCATGCTTGGTTGACCTAGCAACTGGGTCTGTTTTAATGTCATGCTTGGTTGACCTAGCAACTGGGTCTGTTTTAATGTCATGCTTGGTTGACCTAGCAACTGGGTCTGTTTTAATGTCATGCTTGGTTGACCTAGCAACTGGGTCTGTTTTAATGTCATGTTTGGTTGACCTAGCAACTGGGTTTGTTTTAATGTCATGCTTGGTTGACCTAGCAACTGGGTCTGTTTTAATGTCATGCTAGGTTGACCTAGCAACTGGGTCTGTTTTAATGTCATGCTCGGTTGACCTAGCAACTGGGTCTGTTTCAATGTCATGCTTGGTTGACCTAGCAACTGGGTCTGTTTTAATGTCATGCTAGGTTGACCTAGCAACTGGGTCTGTTTTAATGTCATGCTAGGTTGACCTAGCAACTGGGTCTGTTTTAATGTCATGCTCGGTTGACCTAGCAACTGGGTCTGTTTTAATGTCATGTTTGGTTGACCTAGCAACTGGGTCTGTTTTAATGTCATGCTAGGTTGACCTAGCAACTGGGTCTGTTTTAATGTCATGCTTGGTTGACCTAGCAACTGGGTCTGTTTCAATGTCATGCTTGGTTGACCTAGCAACTGGGTCTGTTTTAATGTCATGCTTGGTTGACCTAGCAACTGGGTCTGTTTTAATGTCATGCTTGGTTGACCTAGCAACTGGGTCTGTTTTAATGTCATGCTTGGTTGCCTTAGCAACTGGGTCTGTTTTAATGTCATCCTTACTGTAGGTTATTTTAAGGAGGCGTGGCTTATTATGGGCGTGGCGCGGTGAGAGTAAATGTCATTCCAGTTTATCATATCACATTTACATACTGTAAACTCAATGTTTCCTTATTAAATTATTCTATAATATGTAGAGTATTTATTACATATTATAATAAGGTATACCACTGTATTATAGCCCAACAATGAGACATACGTGGACTTTTAGGAAACTCTATAAGCATCATTGAAGCTACAAAAATGTCAATGTTCAACCTTAACATGTGCTAACTCCGCAACAGACCAGATGAACAGGAATTATATTTACTCTCATGGGTGGCTAAAAATAACTATCTGAAAGCCACACCCCTACTAAACTATGCCTACAGTCTTCTGATCTGACCTGATGGGTCATATCTCAATAACCAAGCAACAATAACCCAACACCCAGCATCCATAACCCAGCAGTTTTTAAAGAAAACAACCCAACTAAGTGACCCAACGCCTGCAACCCAACATTTGGGTCAACCAAACAACCCAGTATTGTTTAGAGTGTGGGGACAGGTGTAGACCCCTTTCAGATCATCCTGATCCCAGCTTTCTTTAATACAGCCCATACAGTAGCTGTGTCCACAGGCAGTAGTCACCGGATCCTTCAGTGGATCCAGACAGACGGAGCAACAGAACAGTTCTAGATTGTCAGCCATTTTAGTGCTTTCACCTGAAGGTTGAGCAACAGGGTGTCAAAAATGACTTTCTGTTTCATGGAACTCTACACCAGAGGACAGGGAGTGGCTTCCTCTTGACTGTGTACTCTCTATCTACAGGTTTTTGGGGGATGGAAGTCAAGCTAAGAAGATGACGTTGCATACAGCTGTGTCCACAGGGAATAGTAACTGGATCCTTTGGTAGATCCAGACAGCAGAGTGGATATTTTAAAAGGGCCTCTGCAATGTCCATACAACAAACTGCACAGCAGAGTATCAGAGATAACTTTAATTCCTTTGAAAGTCTGAGTGGTGGGGGGAGGCCTTTTAGATCTGTTTGGAGACGTTAGTCCTGGATGGATGCACTGAGGTATATAGGGATGGAAGCCATAGTGACGTGTAACCAAATATAAGGTTGTGGTAAAACATTACAACGTTTTAAAGGTTCCATAAATGTACAGTGACCTATTCAGAAGCCACAGTGGTGAATGATGAATATGTCAAATCAAAAGTTTTCTTTCATTTTCAGTCATGTAAAATGATCATAAATTGTAAAGAAACATGTGGATGCAGTGGGGTGCAAATACCTCTGTAGAATTAATCAAGCGAGAAATGGCGGTGGAAACGGCTTTATGCACAAATATTGATATAATAACCATCATATTGAAGTAAACTTGGAGTCACACGATGATATGTGGTGTGGTCCTCCCACTACGACTCGGGAAACCATGCAGTTTATTAAGCTACAGATGAAATAAGTTACGCTGAACTTCACAGGGTGGTGAAAGTGCACGGTGATGAGCTTGATGCTCCTTTCCAATAAATATCGAGGGTCTTTTTGTCCATAATAATGTCATCATGTAGGTAGCCTGTCCAGAGTGGGCACGTTCGCTATATAATGCCCCCAAAACATCTGACAAAACCATCGGTAGAGTTGAAAATGTGATGGAAACCCATTTAACAGAACGTTTTTAACCGGTACATGGGAATTTAACTGCAAAAATATATTAGTATTTTCTAAAATATATATTTGTATGTGCATTACGTCATCACGCACAGCCATTTATCTTCAACACGTTGTGATGTCACGAGAGGCTACACAGCTTTCAGCGGGATTGCTCAAGTAGTGCAAGGAGACCAGGTTCAACCAAAACAAGGATTTTATTAAAGGTCTTGGGAAACTAACGAAAGTATAACACAATTCTGTTCTCTGGTGGCTCTTTAAGGTTTAACAGTTCAGGGATGTCTCTTCCACATCCAAAATCATAACTCTCCCTCGCTCAAATAACTTTTCCCCAGTCTTACTGTATTCCACGTTGCAGCTAGTGGCCAACCCAGCAAAACGTCCTTCCAAATGTCCCACACGTATTTCCACAGGTGCATATATCCAAAGGTGAGTATTTCCCAAAGGTAAGTATCTCCAAATCCTTATATTCCTCATGGAAGTGGACGTGCAGCACTCTTGTCCTCCAGAGAGCCCAGGTTGGAGACCGTGTCTCTTCCCTTCAACAAACCTTCAGCTCATCAGCTCCTGATTGGTTTCAGCTGCGTGGGAAGATTGGCCATAGAGGGTTGGAGTTCCCGACCATACCAGCAGATGGAGCCATAGCTGTCTGGGTTTGCAGCCATCTCAGGGGATGTAACGTCCCTCCAGGACACAGCCTCTCGTGACATCACACATCCCCCTCCCTCGGGACCGACGTCCTCGTCGGGGTAAAGGCAGCGAAGAAGGCATCACGCCGGGAGAGGGCGTCCGCATTGCCGTGGTGCTTGCCAGACTGCTCTCTCTTCAACTCCTCCAACTCTAGGACCAGGGACTCAGCCTCCTGTTGTCTCTCCTTGAGTTTCTTACTGAACGCATCAGCCTTGGTTTTAGCAGAGTTTAGCTTCTGTTGAGCAGCTTTCAGTTCCTTCTCTCTCTCTGCCTCCGCATTCTTCATCTTGTTCTCCAACACCTTGTACTTCTCCTCTGCCTTCTTCTGGACCTCCTTACTACTGCGCAGGGTCTCCTCACACTCCTCGATGGTCCTGCGCAGCCTCTCCAGCTCCTCCTGTTGCTTATGGAAGGAGCTCTGTTGGAGTTTAGCCTGGAGGATATCTAACTCTTCTGTCTTCATGTCTAACTGTTGCTTTAACAAACGATACCTCTCAGCGGTCCCCTTCAGACCAGACAGTTCTTTGTCCAGATTCTGTAGCTCCGTCTCTGCGTCGGTCTGGGCACCTGCCATCCCTATCAGAGCCCGGGCGGGAGTGAGTAACTCGGAGGATTGCACCGGAGCCTTCCCAGGATGAGTCTTGCCTCTCCGTTTCCGAGGTACTCGGGTTATCCTCTCCTGAGACTCTCTCCAGAGTGGGTAAAAGGCTGGGCAGTCTCGTCCAATTAGGACAGGGACGGGGAGGGAATCAACCACCCCGCCGTCGTGTGTATGGTTCCCCGTGTGCTGGTCATTGTAAGTTCAGTAATGGGGTATTCTCTGGTGTCCCCATGGACACAGGAAACTGGGAGGACTTTCCCCGGGGTCAGACACGTTGGGCCCACCAAATCCTTACGCACCAGGGTGGCCCGGCTACCAGAATCCAGTAAGGCCTCCACATCATGGTGATTCACAGTTACCGGGCAGGTGGGGGGGTCGATCTGGGCCGCCATCTACGACTCCCAAGAGCGAGGCAAAACGGTGTGTGGGTGCTGAGCTGGAGGACTCCGCAGTGGGCATAGGTTCATCGGCTGGTTTCCCACACTGCCAGGAGATATGTCCCATCTCCCCACACCGGTAACACTGTCGAGTTTCCCCCTCCTGGTGTACTCTTCTTGGACCCGCCTGGTTTCTGGCTCCCCCTGGAGCCGGGATAAGTCCTGACGTGGCTGGGTTCGAGACCTTGGGGTCCTTTGGACGGGTTCTTCCCATTTGGGGTGGGGCCGCACTCCTGGGGTCTTTTCGGGAAGCATTCAGCATCTCCGCTGTGGCCTGGTACTTTTCCACAGCTTCCACGGTCAGATCAGCCGTGGTCAAGGCCTGTTGACTGATGAACCGTTTTGCCTCATAAGGCAGGGGCGCGTAGGTAACGATCCACCACAACGGCCTCCACCACCGCCGCTGCTGTATTCCTCTGCGGATCCAGCCATTTCCTTGCGATTCGGACAAGTTCATGCATCTGCGCCCGAGGAGGTTGGTCTGGTTGGAAGGTCCAGCTGTGAAAGCGCTGGGCCATACCAAACTTTGTGAGTCCATATCTGCTGAGGATCTCAGACTTCAGGGCATCATAGTCAGTAACCTGGTCAGGGCCCAGGTCCCGGACAGCATTCAGCGATTCCCCGGTTAGAAAGGGGGGCTAACAGACCAACCCACTGTTGCTTGGGCCAGGCTTCCCTAGTGGCCGTGGCCTCAAATGCATGCAGGTATGCCTCAATGTCATCGGTAGCTCCCATCTTAGATATAAAGTCACTTGCCTTTATTGGGCGGGTATTTTGGACCACCCTCTGTCTCTGCAACTGCAATTCCTCTGCCTTCAGAAGGTTGGCTTTCTTTTGCTCCTCCAAGAGAGCCACGTTTGCTTGCATCTGGGCTTGCTGGCCAGCAACAAGGGCTTTCAATATGTCCTCCATTTCAGTCGGCGGGGAGCCTACGGCCAACTTGGAAAACTGGGTGATCAAACCTTCGGTATCCTCCTCTGACATGCACTATTAACGCTTGAGCGTGCCCGTATTCTCCACCATCTGTGATGTCACGAGAGGCTACACAGCTTTCAGCGGGATTGCTCAAGTAGTGCAAGGAGACCAGGTTCAACCAAAACAAGGATTTTATTAAAGGTCTTGGGAAACTAACGAAAGTATAACACAATTCTGTTCTCTGGTGGCTCTTTAAGGTTTAACAGTTCAGGGATGTCTCTTCCACATCCAAAATCATAACTCTCCCTCGCTCAAATAACTTTTCCCCAGTCTTACTGTATTCCACGTTGCAGCTAGTGGCCAACCCAGCAAAACGTCCTTCCAAATGTCCCACACGTATTTCCACAGGTGCATATATCCAAAGGTGAGTATTTCCCAAAGGTAAGTATCTCCAAATCCTTATATTCCTCATGGAAGTGGACGTGCAGCACTCTTGTCCTCCAGAGAGCCCAGGTTGGAGACCGTGTCTCTTCCCTTCAACAAACCTTCAGCTCATCAGCTCCTGATTGGTTTCAGCTGCGTGGGAAGATTGGCCATAGAGGGTTGGAGTTCCCGACCATACCAGCAGATGGAGCCATAGCTGTCTGGGTTTGCAGCCATCTCAGGGGGATGTAACGTCCCTCCAGGACACAGCCTCTCGTGACATCACAACGTCAATTTGATGGAAACATCTCTGCTGGTAAAATGACCATGTTTTTATGAAGATTTTACAATGTTCACATGAAAATCTGTCGCCAGTCGAATGGAAACAGATTTTCATGCGAATATTCAAAAATCTGCATAAAAACAAAATCCCAATAGAATTGAATGGTAAATTACATATCGAGTCATTTTGGAGTCACTTGTATTGTAAATAAGAACATAATATGTTTAAGTGACTCCAAAATGACACAATACATTATTTACCATTCAATTCTATTGGGCACAACATCATCTGAAACACAACCGAAACACACTGCAAATGCATCCAACAAGAGTCCCAAGCTTGATGGAGTCATAGCCTGCTAGGAATATGGGACCAAATACTAAACTTTTGACAAAGTGTAATACACTATAAGTGAATTTGTCCAAATACTTATGAAACTTACATATGGAGGGCCTAGATAAATACAGTATATTCATTTCTAAACAGTAAAACAGACATTAATGAAAATACCCTCAAATAAAAGGTGACATTCTGTACTGTCGCCTCATATAAAACATTTAATATCAAATCTAAAATGCTGGAGTATAGAGCCAAATTCATAGTTGAATAAATTCAAAAACCAAGGGTGGGTCAAAATTATTCAATTAAACAACTTGGCCATGAAGAAGTTTCAGTAGATTAGGAACTGCTTCCTATAAAAGCTATTTGGTGTGTAATGTAGCTGGACATTGTAAAGTATGCTTCCTATAAAGCTATGTGGTGTATAATGTAGCTGGAAATTGTAAAGACTGCTTCCTATAAAGCTATGTGGAGTATAATGTAGCTGGACATTGTAAAGTCTGCTTCCTATAAAGCTATGTGGAGTATAATGTAGCTGGACATTGTCAAGTCTGCTTCCTATAAAGCTATGTGGTGTATAATGTAGCTGGACATTGTAAAGTCTGCTTCCTATAAAGCTATGTGGAGTATAATGTAGCTGGACATTGTAAAGTCTGCTTCCTATAAAGTTATGTGTAGTATAATGTAGCTGGACATTGGAAAGTCTGCTTCCTATAAAGCTATGTGGAGTATAATGTAGCTGGACATTGTAAAGTATGCTTCCTATAAAGCTATGTGGAGTATAATGTAGCTGGACATTGTAAAGTCTGCTTCCTATAAAGCTATGTGGTGTATAATGTAGCTGGACATTGTAAAGTCTGCTTCCTATAAAGCTATGTGGAGTATAATGTAGCTGGACATTGTAAAGTCTGCTTCCTATAAAGCTATGTGTAGTATAATGTGGCTGGACATTGTAAAGTATGCTTCCTATAAAGCTATGTGGAGTATAATGTAGCTGGACATTGTAAAGTCTGCTTCCTATAAAGCTATGTGTAGTATAATGTGGCTGGACATTGTAAAGTCTGCTTCCTATAAAGCTATGTGGAGTATAATGTAGCTGGACATTGTAAAGTCTGCTTCCTATGAAGCTATGTGTAGTATAATGTGGCTGGACATTGTAAAGTATGCTTCCTATAAAGCTATGTGGAGTATAATGTAGCTGGACATTGTAAAGTCTGCTTCCTATAAAGCTATGTGGTGTATAATGTAGCTGGACATTGTAAAGTCTGCTTCCTATAAAGCTATGTGGTGTATAATGTAGCTGGACATTGTAAAGTATGCTTCCTATAAAGCTATGTGTAGTATAATGTAGCTGGACATTGTAAAGTCTGCTTCCTATAAAGCTATGTGGAGTATAATGTAGCTGGACATTGTAATGTCATACATACAATTATATTACTTTTATTGACATTCAACCTGGGAATGGAAATGTAAGAAATTAATGTACAAACATGTCTAAAACAAATCCTGCAACAAAGGACCAGGTGTGAATGTTCTGGGGGTCTAAGTCTACCCCCTAACCAGTTTGAATACAATGTTTGATTTCACCCCCAGACCCCAAAACACACCCCATTCAAAACAGTTTCAACAGCCCCCCACCCGATGCAACTCAATATTAAGAAGGCATACAGTCAGTGTACAGACCAATGCACTACCCCCAGGATCACAACAAGCCCCTCACACATTGGACCACACACACACAATGTGAATGGAAATATATTATTATATTTTTATATATATTACAACCCATCACAAGAAAGGGTGTTGGTTATTTTAGTTTTACAAGTAAGCTTTCTTGCACATGTCCTTACTTTAAAAATAAGCATGTTTGTCTTGTTTGAATCTGCCTAATTCTGTGGTTATAAATAAAATAACCATGATTGGCAGAATGTTTAATTCACATCTCTGGCTATTAATAGATTGTGGAACTATGAAAAATAGGGAATAATGTTCCCAACACACCCACCTCACAGTTCCTACACAGACCCTGAGGCACCATGCAGGTCTGACACCAGAGGAGGCTGGTGGGAGGAGCTATAGGAGGACGGGCTCATTGTAATGGCTGGAATGGAATCAATGGAACGTATCAAACACAAACACATGAAACCACATGTTTGACTGAGTTCCATTTATTCCATTCCAGACATCACAATGAGCCTGTCCTGCTATAGCTCCTCCCACCAGACTCCACTGCCTGACAACCATTCTATTGTCTTGAGGACTTTACAACCATTTGGTCTGATCAAAGACCAGGACACCCTTTCAAATAGATACATCCTCTCAGCCTTGATGACTAAACTAATCAAAGACTAACACACACACACACACACACCACAGTAATCTGATCATGGTGACTCCACAGTAATAACATTTATAACTCATAAGTCACCAGGTGTAATTTACCTTTTGACAGATGAAACCCTACATCAACTACTAATGACTTATGGGAGGAAGTGAGCATTTCACATATTAAGATATAATACAAGGATACTTCCTTTGTGTGTTGCACTTAGTCAATTGAAAATGTGCTTAAAGTTTTGAAAAAACAGCCTTTTTGATTATCTGTTTTGAGTTTTGTATTAAGAGTTGTGAAATTTTACCACATACTTGTGAAAATAGTACAAAAGTGATTATAAAATCTATAATACATGGATACTTCCTTAAATGTACTTATTTTGTGTTATACAGTTATGTTATTGAAACAGAATAAGTCTAATGAGAGAATAAATAAGTCAAGTCCAACCATTACCTCTCTCCTCTTTCACATCCCTCTATCATCACTCCATGGGTGTGTCCCAATAATCTCTCCTTCCTCCTGAAGTGTAGCATTCCTTCACTACTCCTCTCAAATGTAAAAGCATTGGATTGGTGTTGGCATGGGGTAGAGGGAGTTTACATATACCAGTCATTTCCTTTTAAATCCATGAAGGGAAGTGGACAAGTTCACACTTAGAAAGGAGATAATAGTTCCACACCTCATGTGTCCTGATAACTACAGGAATGGAACCATATTGAGGTTGTCTGCTTTCTATACGGTTTGAGGGGAGAGAGAGAGAGAGAGAGAGAGAGAGAGAGAGAGAGAGAGAGAGAGAGAGAGAGAGAGAGAGAGAGAGAGGAGAGAGAGAGAGAGAGGAGAGAGAGAGAGAGAGAGAGAGAAAGAGAACAGAGACAGAACAGAGACAGAGACAGAGACAGAGACAGAGAGAGAGGGAGAGACACAGAGAGAGAGAGAGACAGAGAGAGAGAGAGAGGGAGAGAGAGAGAGAGAGGACATCAGGTAAAGTTCTGGAGATGAGGGAATATGTGTGCAGAAAGAAACCCTCCAGTATGGTTAACCCCAGTTAGGCCCAGTATGGACTATCAATACAAGTGACCATTTAGAATGTGACCCAGTTAAATGGGTCTTAACAGAACTGGGGGATGTCAGCCATGAAGTTGTCTAAACACAACTGGAATATAATTTGTTTGTGATTCATTGTTAATGGATTTTCCATTAGGAAACAGGGGAAAACCTAACACAACAACACACATAACACACAACCAATAAACACAAAGGGGGAGGAAACCACTAAAGTCATTACCATATTGTCATTTTCTAATGACAGGGAGAAAACATGTAAAATCTAGAAGACTACTTTAGATCTGGTAAGAAGAAGCCTAGTGCACTACGTAGGGAACAGGGAGAGATTTGGGACAGAGACAGTAACTCCTGTATGGAAATCTTCATTCTAATGACAGTGAGCAAATTCCACCCTATTCCCTATGTAGTGCACTACTTTAGATTTGGTCAGAAGTAGCCTAGTGCACTACGTAGGGAACAGGAGAGATTTGGGACAGAGACAGTAACTCCTGTATGGAAATCTTCATTCTAATGACAGTGAGCAAATCTCCAATCTCCACCCTATTCCCTATGTAGTGCACTACTTTAGATCTGGTCAGAAGTAGCCTAGTGCACTACGTAGGGAACAGGGTGTCATTTGGGCCAGAGTCAGTAACTCCCTGGGTATGAATTGTCTCTCTATCTTATCTGTCTTCTATATGATGTTCTCCTCTCCTCCTCTCTTCTCTCCTCTATTCACTCTATTCTATCATCCACACCACATGCCAGCTTCAACACAATCCATTTACAAGTTAAAGACACACCTTGGAATAAATAGCAAAGGAAAACTACTACTAGATGTATGTTTTATTTCCCATCACCATGAATCATATTTAATAACTGAACAGTAGCAGACCTAACTTCATCTGTTCCTGACTCTGGGTAGTGGATTAAAAAGACCATCAATCTCCAATGATATTAAAGTACAATTCTGAACATTACTGATATACTGAGTGACAAGTCAAGATAGCTGATGTTTTTATTGTTTGGTTAATAACACCACCTGCTGGACAGGTTTAATGTTGCTTGACTGAGCAGTATGGGAGAATAAAAGATGCCAAATTTAGGGCCGGTTTCCCGGACATCTCCATTGAACATGCTTTTTAGTCTAGGACTAGGCTTCATCTGTGTCCGGGAAACCGGCCCATATAGTTCAATTAGCAAGTAAGTAACACTACCTGTTCCATGATACTGAGGAAAATGACATTGAGACAGAGAACCAATTGAGAAAACATTTCAATGGTTCTGAATGACAACCAACATACATTAACAGTATACATCATGATTAATGTGAATATTTAAGATTAAAACATTGCACTTAAAAAATATGAATGCATTGAATTGTAATTCACAACATCTTCTGAAGATCAAATCAATCAAATCATTGTACATAAAAACAGAGCAGAATGAATCATCACATCTGGGGACCATCACCACCAGCATGACTAGTATCTATGTGGACCCTACTACAGTTTAACCAGCTCAGCTATAGACTACACCAGCATGACTAGTATCTATGTGGACCCTACTACAGTTTAACCAGCTCAGCTATAGACTACACCAGCATGACTAGTATCTATGTGGACCCTACTACAGTTTAACCAGCTCAGCTATAGACTACACCAGCATGACTAGTATCTATGTGGACCCTACTACAGTTTAACCAGCTCAGCTATAGACTACTCCAGCATGACTAGTATCTATGTGGACCCTACTACAGTTTAACCAGCTCAGCTATAGACTACACCAGCATGACTAGTATCTATGTGGACCCTACTACAGTTTAACCAGCTCAGCTATAGACTACACCAGCATGACTAGTATCTATGTGGACCCTACTACAGTTTAACCAGCTCAGCTATAGACTACACCAGCATGACTAGTATCTATGTGGACCCTACTACAGTTTAACCAGCTCAGCTATAGACTACACCAGCATGACTAGTATCTATGTGGACCCTACTACAGTTTAACCAGCTCAGCTATAGACTACACCAGCATGACTAGTATCTAAGTGGACCCTACTACAGATTAACCAGCTCAGCTATAGACTACACCAGCATGACTAGTATCTATGTGGACCCTACTACAGTTTAACCAGCTCAGCAGTACCTTGTAAAGAGAGCCAAAACCCAGGATAGAGGGGCTGAGTGAATGTGGTCTGGACTCTGTGGAGGAGGGTCATTGTGTCAGAGACACTGTAGAAGGACAGAGTACCTGCCTTGTGATCCAGGTACACTCCTACTCTGGAGGACTGAGGGCCTGATACTTTAGTCACAACATTATTGTGTATGAAACAATAACTACCACTATAACACTGTAAACTCCAGGACTTGTTATTGTATCCAAATACACCATCTGTCTCTGTTCTGCTGATGTCTTTATATGAGACTGCTGTATAAACCCACTCCCCACTCCACTCCACCTCCCAGTAACAGCGTCCAGACAGACCCTCTCTACACAGAACCTGGTAGTAGTTTGTGAATCTGTCTGGATGAACAGGATATGGTTGGACTTGGCCTGTATAGGTCACCTTTCTGTTCCCTTCAGACAGAGAGAGGAGTGTCTGTGCTGTGTTTGGGTCCAGTGTGAGCTGACAGGAATCTGGGAGAAGAGCAGAGCAGAGACCAATGAGGGGAGTTAGAACAATAAGTGAAGTCAGATACTGTATCTACCCTGTCTTTGATTAGAGCACAGCAGAGATCAAATCAGAGAAATATGAGGAGTCAGATAGATACCCAGTCTTTGATTAGATCTACTATTGCTATATATTTCTAGAGGGATTGTTAGGAGTGTCAGTAAAAAGAGACTGTTAGTTACTTCAGAATAAAGAGACTCACATTGTAAGAACTGTTCTCTGGTCTTGGGCTCTGGAGGCAGTACAACATCCACTATATTCACTACAGACACACAAACACATTCACAGAGAGAGGGAATGTTATCATCATACCATATTCCACATGTATATGACTAGTAGGGAACTTTCAATGGTCTAAAGTTGATGTTCTTATTATTTTCAACACACCTGTAGTGGAGATCTTGGTCCATTCTCCTTTAAGGACGTCTTCTAGTTTCTCTCTCAGTTCAGACACAGTCTTACTCACATCTCCAAAGTACTGAAGAGGACGGACAACGATGCTGGGTAAGTCTGAAGATACAATGGTACCGGAGAGAGACTGATAACTCTGGGGGAGAGAGAGAGAGAGAGAGAACAGAACCAAATGATTGAGAGTTTCACATTGAGTTTTAATTTCATATCACTGGATCGAGGCAGTTGCGTTACCTGGAGGAAATGGATGTGATCCTCTGTGTGTGAGAGCTGCTCCAGCTCAGTGCTTCTCTTCCTCAGCTCAGCTATCTCCTGCTCCAGTTGCTCCAGGAGTCCTTCAGCTTGACTCACTTGAGCCTTCTCTTGGGCTCTGATCAGCTCCTTCACCTCAGAGCGCCTTCTCTCAATGGAGCGGATCAGCTCAGTAAAGATCTTATCACTGTCCTCCACTGCTGCCTGTGCAGAGCGCTGTTAAGAGAGAGAGAGAGAGACTGACTTGTCTTACTTTAATGAGCCATCCTCATTACACTAACACCCCCACCCCTAAAAGCACATTGCGTGACACCACAACCTCCACACAATCACATTATCCAGTACCCAACACCACAGTACAATACACCATCCAGCACCACATTCCAACCGTCCATCCAACCCCTCCTCTCCAGCCGTACAGACAGCCCCCCTGAGCCCCCATACCTCCTGAAACATCTCCACACTGTTGATCATTTTGTACAACTCAAACTCAACCCTAAGGCGTCAACAGTAATGGCATTACCCTGGCAACACAGAAAAAACATGATGAACAGTCTGTCATTGCAGAAAACGGACACCCCTCCCCAACTCCCAGGTCAACCCGAGCCAACCAGCTATTGGTGTCCAGGGCTCCATGTAATACCCTCCACTGGACGACCCCTGACCTTTCCAGCACTGGGAGCTTATAGAGCCCCTCCACCTATACCCTGCCATGCTCTCAGCCCCCACAACCCCCTGCCACTGATGCCCCTTCACTCCCACTAAGCTCAGAGTGTTAAAAGTCAGTAAGTCCTCCGGACTCTCCTGCCAGTCCCCAGTCTCTGATGTCACTTGCAGTGGTGGAAACGGTGGTGGCCCCTCCTCAGGCTGCTCCAGCCCTCAGTACTGCAGCATAGAAATCAGAGACCCCTGCTGTATTGAGTCTCTCCTGCCTCATGGTGAAGAGCTGCTGATCCAGCCCCAAACCACCAGCCCTCCTCAACAGAGCACATGCTGGTTCCCTCCAGCCCACCTCCGTACGGTACAGAATCCTCTGCGCTGCTTTGAGTCAGAACGCTGCCACCCTGCTCTCCAGGTCCACCAGGCCTTGTCCCCACTCCTGGACAGGCAGGTACAGAGAGACAGCAGCTGAGAGTTTGTGAAAGGCCAGGGAAATGTCAATTTGATTTCTCTGTGACAGAGAGAGTTTGGAAAGGTCTGTGAGCAGAACCTGAGAACACCCAGGATCACAGAGTTCTGCCCTCTATAAATCAGAGTACAACTCCACAGCCGCGCCTCATCTCCCCCCACAACAGAAGTTACCCACCCATCAGGCTGCCTCATCTCCCCCACAACAGAAGTTACCCACCCATCAGGCTCCCTCCTCTCCCCACAACAGAAGTTACCCACCCATCAGGCTCCCTCATCTCCCCACAACATAAGTTACCCACCCATTAGGCTCCCTCATCTCCCCACAACAGAAGTTACCCACCCATCAGGCTCCCTCATCTCCCCACAACATAAGTTACCCACCCATCAGGCTCCCTCATCTCCCCACAACAGAAGTTACCCACCCATCAGGCTCCCTCATCTCCCCCACAACAGAAGTTACCCACCCATCAGGCTCCCTCATCTCCCCACAACAGAAGTTACCCACCCATCAGGCTCCCTCATCTCCCCCACAACAGAAGTTACCCACCCATCAGGCTCCCTCATCTCCCCACAACAGAAGTTACCCACCCATCAGGCTCCCTCATCTCCCCACAACAGAAGTTACCCACCCATCAGGCTCCTTCATCTCCCCCACAACAGAAGTTACCCACCCATCAGGCTCCCTCATCTCCCCACAACAGAAGTTACCCACCCATCAGGCTCCCTCATCTCCCCCACAACAGAAGTTACCCACCCATCAGGCTCCCTCATCTCCCCACAACAGAAGTTACCCACCCATCAGGCTCCCTCCTCTCCCCACAACAGAAGTTACCCACCCATCAGGCTCCCTCCTCTCCCCCACAACAGAAGTTACCCGCCCATCAGACAAACGTAAAACAAGGGATTTTCATGGTTTCCCCACTCTGTTTTTCCAACCCCTCTGATGAAACAGAGAACTGAGCCCTGTACTATAATATAATATAATGTGCCATTTTGCAGACGCTTTTATCCAAAGCGACTTACAGTCATGCGTGCTATATATATATATATATATATATATATATATATATATATATATTTTGTGTATGGGTGGTCCCGGGGATCGAACCCACTACCCTGGCGTTACAAGCACCGTGCTTACCAGCTGAGCTACAGAGGACCAGGTGCAGACACATTTATGAAAGCAAAGACAAGGTCATTATTTGGGCTCTAAACACTAACAACCTACCCTTACACACCTCTTTTGCTACCCCTGCACTAAGATTTCTGCCATGGCATTTAAATGTTTTTGTTTGACATATTCCCCCAGTCTCTGCCGCCGTTCATGTTAAGGAAGTTTAACCGTGAAATCTCCATAAGAGGTGGGAGGGAAATCACCACAATCAGAAACCAGTAGAGAAGCCCATAAAGCCGCCATGCCAGAAAAAACCATCCATTTAAGCAGATTCTGAAGACATGCCCTTAAGAACCCATGACCCATTTTCTCAGCCTATACCACTTCCTGGGTGAGAGGACACTAAACCCCTCATTCTTCATCACGTGTTGTACTGACCTTACAAACCTTCCAGGATCAATCAAATAAGACTCCAGCAGAACTTTATTTTTCCCTTTTAGTCTCCATCAGGAACCTAGAAAGTTCTCTCAGCGTATATACTGGGCCCTCAGCCTGACTGGCTGTCAGCTCTGGATCCAATGAGCCGTCTGAAAACGAGACGCCTTGTCCTCCGCTCCCGCAGACTCACCTCCCCCCTCTTCCTCTTCCTCCATTGGCACGGTACCGTCCTCCTCCTCCCCAGTCTCTGCCCCCCTGCACTTCCCCCCTGATCAGAGCCTCTTCCCCAATGACAGGCAATATTTCCTGGGATGAGCCCACCAAGCCTTCGCCCACCGGAGTCTCTGTTACTACAGAAACCTGCCTCAGCTCATGTAGCCCAGCTGCAACCCTCACCACCACCGCTTTCTCCACGGCCTGCGCACCACCACTTGGCCATGCACTACTCTCCTCCCTCCTGGTACCACCACCACTTGGCCATGCACTACTACCGTGTAGTTCAGTTGGTAGAGCATGGCGCTTGCAACGCCAGGGTTGTGGGTTCGTTTCACAGGAAAACTCCTGCCTGAGCTTTTTACTGTCCCTTTCCACACTGCTAACGCAAGAGGAAGGACTGAAAACACATTACTGTGAAGTAATATAATGATGATTCATGTTTATTATTACCTGTTTTTATGCTCATGTTTTGAAATTATACTTCATTACTATAATGATTATCAATACGCCTGAACATTAATTCAGTCACCTCTGGTCGACAAAAACGTATTTTCCTAGTACATTAATTGTCAAATTCATCAACCAGCATCGAGCACTCTGCCTTCTCAGGCAAGCGAGGGGCATGTTGAGGTAAATATGCTAACCGCGAAGGTTGCATTATGTCATTTATTGGTGGGCTGGAAGATGCAGTGTTTTTTCTTTTCTATTCAGAGGCTATTTACTCCCAATATGAGATAATTTTCTATAGAAGGTTTTTATAATGCATGTTTACTAGGGTTGAGGTTAGCGCATCTGAGTAGGGATGATTTGGGTTCAATACCTGTCCTAACTATCAATCATATTGCTGCTTGTAGCCTATAACTGATGATCCCCACACTAGAAACACCCAAAACTATCTGTGCTAGCAAACCCTGTGTTCCACCCCTCCCCTGTGTAACCTTGAGGTTTGTTAAGAAACAAACACTTGTCTATGAAAAGAGACAACATGTTTAACGGATTCCGCTTGGCACCCAGCCGAGAGCACACGAAAACCACTTGCAAATTTACCAAAACTAACCAACTACTTGGGGTCTGTTCGGAAGTAATAAACGGAGGCAGATTAGCCACCACAACTCTTATCGAAAGAGGCGACATCTGCACCAACACACCCCTCACAACAAGACAAACCTTTTTCATTAACACAACCACCGCCTTGTTCATTCTGGATGCAGAGTCCAGATGTTCCGCTCCAACCTGTTCGCCGACCATGAGCAAAACTTCCTCCACACCTTTCTCCGGAACGGACCCGAAGCGACAGCGTTTCTTCTCCACTCGGTTGAGGCCATCACGCCGCCCTAACAAACTACCCCTACTCCCCCCTCAACTCTAAACGATAAACAGTGGAAACCAATAAACAAACCCTCAAACCATGAGAAAATACATTCAGAAAATACGCAAGAACCAAAAGAAAAAAGAATAGTAGCCCTCCTCACGAACCACAAAGTCTCTCACACAACCAACTTCTTCTTCTATGATATAATGGCGGTCCACAAACCAACGTTAAAGGTGCATGCCGCCACCTACTGTGCTGGAGTGTGTGGTCAATCACGGTTTCCAACATTTCTATATCCTCCTACCTAACTCAGTACTTCTGAGAAAATAAAGAGCCCTACTAACTTCTAATAGACCCTCCCCCATCCCCAAAATCCCTTCCAAACCCCCCCAACCCCGTCCAACCTCAATGACCCTACACTTCAATCTTTCCCTCTCTTCAACATACTAACAACACATGCTCCACCGTTTCATCGACCATACCCCCCAGACACAAATCATTCCCATGCTTGCCAACCAAATGTAATGAAAAGTTCAATGTACAATGTCCTAAGCGCAATCTAGTAAACACCACATCTTCCTTCCTAATCTGACTTTTGAATCTTGGTCCATCGACCTTTCTGTAAAACTGTAAACTATTCATATAAATGCCGGCCCTTGTGCTCAGAGTACCATCTCTTCTGCCACACATCTATCAAAATGGCTTTGATCTTACATTTGGCCTCACCTCTACCCAGTGGAACATTAATATAAATTATATCTCATTTCAAAGATCTTTTAGCTAACTGGTCTACAATTTCATTCCCTTCCACACCAGAATGTGCTGGGACCCAGCAGAATGTCACTACTACCCCCATTCTCTCAATTCTCAATAATAACATTAATACCTCCAATAGCAGGTCACTCCTATTAGATTTACCAGATGATAAACTATTCAATACAGACAAAGAATCTGAGTATACTATAATTCTAACAGGTTGTACGTCCTCCACCCACTGGAGGGCAACTATTATCACCAACAGTTCAACTGAGTATACTGACAGTTCATCTGTTAGTCTTCTACATATCTGCACATCAAATTCAGGAACGTAAACGCCTGCTCCTGTAAGCCCACTATCTGGGTCCTTGGATCCATCTGTGAAAAGCAGTAAAAAAGCATAAAAACGTCTACCAATGTAATTGTCAACCAGTTTCACTATATCACTGACTTCTGACCAATCTTTCCTTTTCTCTACCAAGGTTAGATCAACAACAGGGTCTGTGAGTAACCATGGAGGAACATCCCCTATCACCACAGAAGGGCCAACCTCCAACTCCCTCAAACCACTCTCATCAGCAAGCTTTCCAACTGTCCAACCAAAACCACTGTCTTGTCTACTAGTATATTCCCAACAGTCATCTAGAACAGTAGCAGTGGGATGCTCAACCTCACAGCCTTTCAACCTAATAAGATAATGACCATTTTTTACGCTGTATATCCAAAGGCATCTCACCTGCCTCCACCAGTAAGGCACATACAGATGTTGATTTAAATGCACCAATACATATCCTTAAAGCTATATACTGGATTCTGTCCAGCTTCTGAAGCCAAGTCTTTACCTCTGTTCCATAAACTGTACACCAGTAATCAATTGGCGTCCTGATCAGAGCTCTATAAATATCCATCAACGATTGTCTGTCAGCACCCCATTCATAACCAGAGACCCACACAACCAACTACCGTGAAAGTGATGGAATGAGAGAGACAGAGACATCGTTACAACACTGTACATAGCGTAATAGAACGGTTCTTCTTCTTCGGTGGAGTTTAACGGCGGTTGGTATCCAATATGTTGCATTACCGCCCCCTACTGGACTATAACATACATCCATTTTACTTGGTGATACAAAATGGGAAAAGGGGAAACTATAATAATTTTAAAAAACACCCTTCCAACTAACCCTACACATTGAATACCCATTACCCCATTCCACTACTTTGACCCTATCTGATCCTGCACCATGCCAACGGCCTGGGAGGACGGGACACCACCACTCAACACACCCTGTAACTCTTCTGAAGTCTAATCTTGTATGCCCAAATACTTCTCTGCAGCTGCCACCACAACATCTATTTTCTGTGATTTACGTTCCATTTGTGCGGTACAGTTGATAACCATTGCTATGAACGCTAAGAAGCTATCTTTACTGAAGCATATATCACTCGTTGGCCTATCCCTCTGTGCTGGCACAGATCTACTACTCACAGGGATCCTCTCAGGATCTCTCACCCTTGACCCATCCTCCTCTACTTTCTTCACTGCCTCAGCATACGACACCTTCTGCACTACTCTGACTCTAGCCACCTCAACCTGCCTCTCTCGCACCGGACACTTCCGATCCCCAGCAACATGGGCATCCCTACAGTTGACACACACAACTTTATCCACCGAAACTACACAAACCTCTATCCCATGCCCTCCTGCACACTTCCCACATCTTGGAATCTCCCTCCTACAAACTGCTGCAACACGATCATAAACGTTGCACCTGAATCAGTGCAGTGGATTCGGCACAAAAAGCTCTAACAGGATAACTGATATATCCTACCATTACTTTATTGGGTAAAGACTCAAAACTCAAAAGGACTGACAGTGACTCCTCTGTTTCACCACGCTCAACACCAGGTCTGTGTTGCAACAAACGGCGGGCATCACAAACACCAAGAAGCTTCAACTTGAATTGCTCCACCTCCACACTTAACGCTACCCCAGAAATCACTCCTTTCAATGGTGCCCTGTTCCTAAGAGCAAAGCAAGAAACAGATCTTGACCCAAAGTTGCGTGACACGGAGCGCCCACTCCATCTGGTCACAAATATCACAAGTCCACTGCAGGTTACTGTAATGATGATTTGTAATGCAACATTCATTAATGTATGCGCAACTCATAAGCTGTATGTGGACACAGGACAAGGACACACCATGTGTTAGTGGTGTCACGAGTGAGGAATAGAAGGTCAGTTTGGGGGCCACTGGTGCTAATATTAGGATGGGTACGTGATGGAATGGCCTGGCTAGGGTGTCACACGACACCAAGGAGAGGAATGATATGTAGGAAGTGAGTGGCAGTTAGTAATAGTTAGCAACTGGATAAAAGCAGGTTGGAAGGGCATTATATAAGTTGAAAGATGTGGTAAGGAAGTCAGTCATTTGATAAGAGGCAAAGCAAGTTCGTCTTATTATATGATCCATTACTGAAATAAACGTAAATCAAACTTCCAGCTGAGTGTCGACTGCTCTCTCTTACATCCTGAACTTCTCCATACCAGAAACTCATCATAAAAGTTACCTTCACTGATTAAACTGCACCCAACTCCTTTCCCACACACCCTGAAACTACAAATGGATCTGCCAAAAGGTATGGATCCACTTTCTACAACAATGTAACTCCTACTGCACCAGATTCTTCTTTATCATGTCCATTGATGCCAGGCTCTGGTTCTGAGCTCTTCACCACACCTTCTACCTCACTTAACTCTCCCTCATTCATTTCCATTTCACCTCCAGAACTCAGTCTGGCGAATGGCTCACTCTGTTTGCACTTGAATTATAACATTTGAAATGTCTCTATTCCTTTGAAACTTTTGTGAGTGCAATGTTTACTGTTCATTTCTGATTGTTTATTTCACTTTTGTTTATTATCTATTTCACTTGTTTTGCAATGTAAACATATGTTTCCCATGCCAATAAAGCCCTTTGAATTAAATTGAGAGAGAGAGCGAGTGCTTCATGTTAATGTATACGTAACCCGGTGTGAAATGGCTAGCTAGTTAGCGGTGCGCGCTAGTAGCATTTCAATCGGTGACGTCACTCGCTCTGAGACCTTGAAGTAGTTGTTTCCCTTGCTCGGCAAGGGCCGTGGCTTTTGTGGAGCGACGGGTAACGGTGCTTCGAGGGTGACTGTTGTCGATGTGTGCAGAGGGTCCCTTGTTCAAGCCCAGGTAGGGGCGAGGAGAGGGACGGAAGCAACCATGTTAATGTATAGGGGACATGAGTCAGTCATGGTTACGTGATGAGGTAGCCCCGCCTGCGACTTCAAAATCAGTGTCGGCCCTCAGCCCAATAGGGAATGTCCTCTTGGTGTAACGGTCAAGATGTTGGTTTCTCCCTCAGTAGACCCGGGTTCATATCCCGCCGGTTACATTAAGCAGTCTATTTTCTGAAAGGGGTCCAGACAGCCTGTTCCCAACAGTGGGGTCAGTTGGATTGGATAGGGGCCCCTCTACCTCTCTCTCTCTCTCTCTGACTGGAGGAGAGATGTGAAATGGTGTGTCTCCTCTGGTCAACAATACTCACCTTGAGAGACTCCACAGCCTGTTGGAGCTCCTTCAGCTCCTTCTCTCTCTCCTGGAATCTCTGCTGGACCTTCTGCTGACTCATCCCCAGCTGCCTCTGTGGAGAATCACTCTTCAATGAGCTATCAAGCTTTATTTGTCCAGTAGATCAATAGTATAGTAATGTGACATAGGGCCCATAGAGAGGAAGGTCTAAAATATTGATGGTCCATTTACAATATGATATTAATATGTTGCTATGTTAATTATTATAGTTTTTATGGTAGATGTACATGTATCAAGGGGTTGAGACTGAACTTTGAACTCCTAAAAGGACATTCGGAATGATAATAGTGTTTGACTTCAGAAAATTGTGATACATTTGGAGCAAACTCAATAAACTCCAGGTTTGTGTTCATATTTGTTCTGATGAGGATCGATTTCATTTGAATGATCTCATATTCAAACAGCCTTAGTTCCTACTGTATCTTTAATTCTTTGTTTAGACAGTCACCAACAAGTAGTTCTGGTCTTACCTGTTTCTCAGTCCTCTCTGCTGCAGCTGACACTGTATCATGGCCTTTATGTTCATCCATTGTACACAGATAACAGATACACTGCTGATCGGTACGACAGTAAACCTCCAGTAGTTTGTCATGATCAGAGCAGATCTTCTCCTGTAGTTGTGCGGTGGCTTTGACCAGCTTGTGCTTCTTGAAAGCAGGAGATTCATAGTGAGGTTGGAGGTGAGTCTCACAGTAAGAGGCCAGACACACCAGACAGGACATGAGGGCTTTCTGCTTTCTGGTCCCAGTGCAGAAATCACACGCCACATCTCCAGGTCCAGCATAGCACAGAGCAGGAGGGGGAGCAGCCTGGAGTCCTGTCTTCTTCAGTTTCTCCACCAACTCAGCCAACATGTTATTTTTCCTCAGATTAGGCCTTGGAGTGAAGGTCTCTCTGCACTGAGGACAGCTATAGACCCCTTTCAGAACATCCTGATCCCAGCAGCCCTCAATACAGCTCCTACAGTAACTGTGTCCACAGGGGATGGTGACTGGCTCCTTCAGTAGATCCAGACAGACAGAACAACAGAACTGGTCCTGGTCCAGCAGAACTCCCTGCTGAGCCATTTGGACGGTTGTTCACACTCAGACAGACAGACGACACAGAGACTCAGATCATTTTCGTTTCCTCAGAAGAGAGTTTGTGGGAGGGGGATGGAATTCCTGGTTTTGCCAGAGGGGTGGGGTTAAAAGGAGGGAGGGAGGGGTTGGAGGAATGGAGGAAGAGAGAGAGGCCTTATAATACACTTAAGTGTTCTAATTCAGCAATAAGGCCTGAGGAGGTGTGGTATATGGCCAATATACAGTACCACAGCTAAGGGCTGTTCTTAGGCACAACGCAATGCGGATTGAGAATTATGGAACACTTTCAAAAATAAAATAAAATAAAATTTTATTGGTCACATACACATATTTAGCAGATGTTATTGCGGGTGTAGCGAAATGCTTGTGTTCCTGGCTCCAACAGTGCATTAATAAGTTACAATACACAACAATACACACTAATCTAAAAAGTAGATTAGGACGAGCAATGTTAGAGTCCAGAGTGTGTGTGTGTATATATATATATATATATATATATATATATATATTGATCAGTGTGTTTTTCTGTAACAACTTGGTATCACAATTCTTGAACCCTTAATGTTGGAGTCCGGAGTATAAATATATATTTATACACAGTATACATACAATGAGGGAAAAAAGTATTTGATCCCCTGCTGATTTTGTACGTTTGCCCACTGACAAAGAAATGGTCAGTCTATAATTTTAATGGTAGGTTTATTTGAACAGTGAGAGACAGAATATCAACAAAAAAATCCAGAAAAACGCATGTCAAAAATGTTATAAATTGATTTGCATTTTAATGAGGGATATAAGTATTTGACCCCTCTGCAAAACATGACTGTTTCCCATCATGCATTTTCACCCTATCATTTGGACTGAGTGCACTGAGCACCTTGGACCCTTTGTCATAGTACCTTTTCTGTTCAGTCTTTTCTCTCCGTTGGTTAAGAATCACCTTGTCATGCTTCTCTGTTTCTAGGAGTACTGGCAACCTAGTTTTGAGTTTCCTGTTGAACAACAGCTCTGCAGGAGACAGACCATTTTTTTGTGGAATAGCCCTGTAGTTTAACAAAGCTAGATTCAGATCTGTCTGAGTCGAGAGCTTTCTCAAGCAGTAGTTTCACTGTTTTGGCACCGTTCTCGACTAACCCATTAGACTGTGGGTACAGTGGGCTGGATGTGACATGCTTGAACCCGTACAGTTTAGCAAAATCACTGAAAGCTGAACAGCTGAACCGTTGTCCGTATGGACTACCTCTGCGACCCCATGACGAGCAAAGAATGACTTAATGTGAGTTATCACCTGACTAGCAGTAGTGTCCTTCAGCAAAGCTCTCTGGGTAATGAGAGTAATAGTCCATTATTATACAACGGGTGGGTCTAATCCTGAATGCTGATTGGTTAAAACCGCATTCCAGCCAGTGTCTATTCCTACTTTGCCCCATGGTCTCAATACCTTTTTTCCTCAACCCACATTGGCTCTTTGCTCTGTTTTGACCTGTATTTCTGGCATGTTTCACAGGCTGTAAGTGTCTGCTCTATATCAGCATTAATCTTGGGCCAGAATAACACTGCTTTTTGACTTTTCCATCCCTAGTTGGTCCTTGTGTATTTTGATCAGAATGTTTTTCTGTAACACACTTGGTATCACAATTCTTGAACCCTTAAATAGAATTCCATCAAGTCCAGATAGCTCATCCCTGTATTGACCATAAGGGTATGGTATAGCTTGTACAGACCACCTGCATGTTATGGCTTGAATCACCTTTTGCAAACACTCATCTTCTGCAGTAGCACGTGAAATAACTGTCCACATTTCATCTGAGACTGGGCAACTCTCTCTGATAAGGTTTACATGTATGGTCTCGTCCTGCTCATATATATCTGGTTTGGTTCTGAGCTGTCAAAAGCTCTGGACAATGTGTCTGCCACTAACAATTCTTTCCCTGGCCTGTACTCGAGTTGCAAGTCATATTTCTGAAGTTTTAGAAACAGTCTGTTCCCTTGGTGGTGTGTATGTTAGACCCTTCTTTACAATAGTAACTTAAGGTTGATGATCTGTTTCATCCCACACTGTTTTACCACAGATAAACACACTGACTTTCTCACATGCACATGACAGTGCCAATGCCTCTTTCTCAATCTGAGCATAGTTACACTCAGAAGTTGTCAGAGCCCTGGAGGCATATGCAACTGGGCGCCATCTAGTGCCATACTGCTGTAACAACACTGCACCTTAACCTGCTTTAGAGGCATCTGCTGAGATTGAGGTTTTTAGCTTTTTATCATAGAACCTCAGTAGCGGAGCATGCATGATGTAGTGGACATTCTAATCAATAATGAGGAGAGACAGGGTCAATCACCAATCAGGATGTTACTTTATTCAAAACTTATCAATAAGGTTATAAGTTGAGGCTGGTCGACCCAACAGTCTTGACACAATGAATACTAAAGATCTTTTATAGCAAAGATACACCCTCTTAGTCTACATGACAAATAACAGATGTATGGAATGAGTCAAAAGGTGAGACTTGATATATGAGAAAGGAGTATCCCCAAGCCAGAAAGCATTTGCTATGAAGACTGTTCTTACTGTATGGAAATCAGAGTTTAGCCTCCAAAACAAGCTTCCTCTCATCATTATCCATCCCCGAGCCATCTCTCCCTGGTACCTCATTACACCAACTCATTCTATGGAATGCGTTCTGTAGGTTTTATCACCAAAGGCATCGTTAATCTACTGTCAGTGTTAACAGACACATGAGAGTTCTAAGAACCCTTTTCTACTGCAGAAAACAACCATTTGATGCAATAACAGTATTAGAACATCATCTAGTCATTGTTGTCCTCACAATGATCAATGCCTTGAGCTCCTCAAAACTCTTTCTGATGATTACTGTTCCAACACCAATCTGTAGTTTTACACAGTAGACTTCTCATCTGACTAGTGTGAGTTGCCAGATTAGGTACACATTAGCCCACATAGTTAACCATCCCTAAGAACCTTTGTACGTCCTCTTGATCGGTAGGCAGTGGCATGTTCTTGATGGCAGTCACTTTGCTCTGGTCTGTCTGAACACCTTCTGTGAAGAGAGCACGACAAAACCTATTCCCCGTCAGGAGACTGAAAATATTTGGCATGGGTCCTCAGATCCTCAAAATGTTCTACAGCTGCACCATCGAGAGCATCCTGACTGGTTGCATCACCGCCTGGTATGGCAACTACTCGGCCTCTGACCGCAAGGCACTACAGAGGGTAGTGTGTACGGCCCAGTACGTCACTGGGGCCAAGCTTCCTTCCATCGAGGACTTCTATACCAGGGAGTGTCTGAGGAAGGCCCTAGAAATTGTCAAAGACTCAAGCCACCCTAGTCATAGACTGTTCTCTCTGCTATCGCACGGCAAGCGTTTGAAGTTGACTATCAGTCTGGTGTTCGCCAAAAGTATTCATCCCCTTTTGGCGTTTTTCCTATTTTGTTGCATTGCAACCTGTAATCTAAATTGATTTTTATTTGGACATAATGGACATCCACAAAATAGTTTCCAAATTGGTGAAATGAAAATAATTACTTATTTCAAAAAATTCTAAAAAATAAAAACGGAAAAGTGATGTGTGCATATGTATTCACCCCCTTTGCTATGAAGCCCCTAAATAACATCTGGTGCAACCAATTACCTTCAGAAGTCACATAATTTGTTAAATAAAGTTCACTTGTGTGCAATCTAAGTGTCACATGTTCTGTTACATGATCTCAATATATATACACCTGTTCTGAAAGGCCCCAGGGTCTGCAACACCACTAAGCAAGCGGCACCATGAAGACCAAGCTCTCCACACAGGTCAGGGACAAAGTTGTGGAGAAGTACAGATCAGGGTTGGGTTATAAAAAAATATCCGAAAATGTGTACATCCCACGGAGCACCATTAAATCCATTATTAAAACATGGAAAGAATATGGCTCCACAACAAACCTGCCAAGAGAGGGCCGCCCACCAAAACTCACGGATCAGGCAAGGAGGGCATTAATCAGAGAGGCAACAAAGAGACCAAAGATAACCCTGAAGGAGCTGCAAAGCTCCATAGCGTAGATTGGAGTATCTGTCCATAGGACCACTTTAGGCCGTACATTCCACAGAGCTGGGCTCTATGGAAGGGGGCCAGAAAAAAGCCATTGCTTAAAGAAAAAAATAAGCAAACACGTTTGGTGTTCGCCAAAAGGCATGTGGGAGACTCCCCAAACATATGAAAGAAGGTACTCTGGTCATATGAGACTAAAATTGAGCTATTTGGCCATCAAGGAAAACACTATGTCTGGCGCAAACCCAACACCTCTCATCACCCCGAGAACACAGTGAAGCATGGTGGTGGCACCATCATGCTGTGGGGATGTTTTTCATCGGCAGGGACTGGGAAACTGGTCAGAATTGAAGGAATGATGGATGGCGCTATATACAGGGAAATTCTTGAGGGAAACCCGTTTCAGTCTTCCAGAGATTTGAGACAAGGATGGAGGTTCACCTTCCAGCAGGACAATGACCCTAAGCATACTGCTAAAGCAACACTTGAGTGGTTTTAAATGTCTTGGAATGGCCTAGTCAAAGCCCAGACCTCAATCCAATTGAGAATCTGTGGTATGACTTAAAGATTGCTGTACACCAGCAGAACCCATCCAACTTGAAGGAGCTGGAGCAGTTTTGCCTTGAAGAATGGGCAAAAATCCCATTGGCTAGATGTGCCAAGCTTATAGAGACATACCCCAAGAGACTTGCAGCTGTAATTGCTGCAAAAGGGGGGGGGGGGGGTGAATAGTTATGCACGCTCAAGTTTTCTGTTTTTTTTTGTCTTATTTCTTGTTTGTTTCAAAATAAAAAATATTTTGCATCTTCAAAGTGGTAGGCATGTTGTGTAAATCAAATGATACAACCCCCCCCAAAAATCCATTTAAATTCCAGGTTGTAAGGCAAGAAAATAGGAAAAATGCCAAGGAGGTGAATACTTTCACAAGACACTGTAGTGCACTACTTTATTTTCTAATATTCTAATGAGTCAACCATTAACATTACAGTATGATGTTCTAAAATTCTAATGAGTCAACCACTAACATTACAGTATGATATTATAATATTCTAATGAGGCAACCACTAACATTACAGTATGATATTCTAATATGCTAATGAGGCAACCACTAACATTACAGTATGATATTCTAATATGCTAATGAGTCAACCACTAACATTACAGTATGATATCCTAATGAGTCAACCACTAACATTACAGTATAATATTCTAATGAGGCAACCACTAACATTACAATATGATATTCTAATATTCTAATGAGGCAACCACAAACATTACAGTATAATATTATAATGAGGCAACGACTAACATTACAGTATGACATTCTAATATTCTAATGAGGCAACCACTAACATTACAGTATGATATTCTAATATTGGAATGAGGCAACCACTAACATTACAGTATGATATTCTAATGAGGCAACCACTAACATTACAGTATGATATTCGAATGAGGCAACCACTAACATTACAGTATGATATTCTAATGAGGCAACCACTAACATTACAGTATGATATTCTAATGAGGCAACCACTAACATTACAGTATGATATTCTAATATTCTTCATCTGTGTCCGGGAAACCGCCCATATAGTTCAATTAGCAAGTAAGTAACACTACCTGTTCCATGATACTGAGGAAAATGACATTGAGACAGAGAACCAATTGAGAAAACATTTCAATGGTTCTGAATGACAACCAACATACATTAACAGCATACATCATGATTAATGTGAATAAAAACAGAGCAGAATGAATCATCACATCTGGGGACCATCACCACCAGCATGACTAGTATCTATGTGGACCCTACTACAGTTTAACCAGCTCAGCTATAGACTACACCAGCATGACTAGTATCTATGTGGACCCTACTACAGTTTAACCAGCTCAGCTATAGACTACACCAGCATGACTAGTATCTATGTGGACCCTACTACAGTTTAACCAGCTCAGCTATAGACTACACCAGCATGACTAGTATCTATGTGGACTCTACTACAGTTTAACCAGCTCAGCAGTACCATTGAGAGAAACCCCAGGATAGAGGGGCTGAGTGAATGTGGTCTGGACTCTGTGGAGGAGGGTCATTGTGTCAGAGACACTGTAGAAGGACAGAGTACCTGCCTTGTGATCCAGGTACACTCCTACTCTGGAGGACTGAGGGCCTGATACTTCAGTCACAACATTATTGTGTCTGACCCAATTACCAACACTATAACACTCTAAACACCAGGACTTGTCATTCTCTCCAAATGCATTACCTGTCCCTGTTCTGCTGATGTCTTTATATGAGACTGCTGTAACACACCACCCACTCCACTCCACCTCCCAGTAACAGCGTCCAGACAGACCCTCTCTACACAGAACCTGACAAAAGTTTGTGAATCTGTCTGGATGATCAGGATATGGTTGTTCTTGGTCTGTATAGGTCACCTTTCTGTTCCCTTCAGACAGAGAGAGGTCTGTGCCTGCTGTGTTTGGGTCCAGTGTGAGCTGACAGGAATCTGGGAGAAGAGCAGACCAGAGACCAATGAGGGGAGTTAGAACAATAAGTGAAGTCAGATACTGTATCTACCCTGTCTTTGATTAGAGCACAGCAGAGATCAAATCAGAGAAATATGAGGAGTCAGATAGATACCCAGTCTTTGATTAGATCTACTATTGCTATATATTTCTAGAGGGATTGTTAGGAGTGTCAATAAAAAAGAGACTGTTAGTTACTTCAGAATAAAGAGACCCACATTGTAAGAACTGTTCTCTGGTCTTGGGCTCTGGAGGCAGTACAACATCCATTATATTCACTACAGACACACAAACACATTCACAGAGAGAGGGAATGTTATCATCATACCATATTCCACATGTATATGACTAGTAGGGAACTTTTAATGGTCTAAAGTTGATGTTCTTATTATTTTCAACACACCTGTAGTGGAGATCTTGGTCCATTCTCCTTTAAGGACGTCTTCTAGTTTCTCTCTCAGTTCAGACACAGTCTTACTCACATCTCCAAAGTACTGAAGAGGATGGACAACGATGCTGGGTAAGTCTGAATATACACTGGTACTGGAGAGAGACTGATAACTCTGGAAGAGAGAGAGAGAGAGCGAGAGAGAGAGAGAACAGAACCAAATGATTGAGAGTTTCACATTGAGTTTTAGTTTCATATCACATGTATCAAGGCAGTTTAGTTACCTGGAGGAAATGGATGTGATCCTCTGTGTGTGAGAGCTGCTCCAGCTCAGTGCTTCTCTTCCTCAGCTCAGCTATCTCCTGCTCCAGTTGCTCCAGGCGTCCTTCAGCTTGACTCACTTGAGCCTTCTCTTGGGCTCTGATCAGCTCCTTCACCTCAGAGCGCCTTCTCTCAATGGAGCGGATCAGCTCGGTAAAGATCTTATCACTGTCCTCCACTGCTGCCTGTGCAGAGCGCTGTTAAGAGAGAGAGAGAGAGAGAGAGACTGACTTGTCTTACTTTAATGAGCCATCCTCATTACACTAACACCCCCCCTCCTAAAAACACATTGCGTGCCACCACAACCTCCACACAATCACATTATCCAGTACCCAACACCACAGTACAATACACCATCCAGCACCACATTACAACCGTACATCCAACCTCTCCTCTCCAGCCGTACAGACAGCCCCCTGAGCCCCCATACCTCCTGAAACATCTCCACACTGTTGATCATTTCGTACAAATCAAACTCAACCCTAAGGCGTCAACAGTAATGGCATTACCCTGGCAACACAGAAAAACATAATGAACAGTCTGTCATTGCAGAAAACGGACACCCCTCCCCAACTCCCAGGTCAACCCGAGCCAACCAGCTATTGGTGTCCAGGGCTCCATGTAATACCCTCCACTGGACGACCCCTGACCTTTCCAGCACTGGGAGCTTATAGAGCACCCTCCACCTATACCCTGCCATGCTCTCAGCCCCCACAACCCCCCTGCCACTGATGCCCCTTCACTCCCACTAAGCTCAGAGTGTTAAAAGTCAGTAAGTCCTCCGGACTCTCCTGCCAGTCCCCAGTCTCTGCTGTCACTTGCAGTGGTGGAAACGGTGGTGGCCCCTCCTCAGGCTGCTCCAGCCCTAAGTACTGCAGCATAGAAATCAGAGACCCCTGCTGTATTAAGTCTCTCCTGCCGCATGATGAGGAGCTGCTGATCCAGCCCCAAACCACCAGCCCTCCTCAACAGAGCACATCACATTAAAATTTTCTTATCCAGAGCGACTTACATGAGCAATTAGGGTTAAGTGCCTTGCTCAAGGGCACATCGACAGATTTTACACCAAGTCGGCTCGGGGATTAGAACCAGCGACCTTTCGGTTACTGCCACAACGCTCTTAACCACTAAGCTACCTGCCGCCCAAATGGGATAAACAAAACTACAGTCAAAAAACACAATCAAATTTTATTTGCCACATGCGCCGAATACAACAGGTGTGCCTTGCGGTCGGAGGCCGAGTAGTTGCCATACCAGGCAGTGATGCAACCAGTCAGGATGCTCTCGATGGTGCAGCTGTAGAACATTTTGAGGATCTGAGGACCCATGCCAAATCTGTTCAGTCTCCTGACGGGGAATAGGTTTTGTCGTGCCCTCTTCACAACTGTCTTTGTGTGTCCTTGGTGATGTGGACACCAAGGAACTTGAAGCTCTTAACCTGTTCCACTACAGCCCCGTCGATGAGAATGGCAGCGTGCTCAGTCCTCTTTTTTTCCTGTAGTCCACAATCATCGCCTTTGTCTTGATCATGTTGAGGGAGAGGTTGTTATCCTGGCACCACTACGACCAGGTCTCTGACCTCCTCCCTATAGGCTGTCTCATCGTTGTCGGTGATCAGGCCTACCACTGTTGTGTCGTCGGCAAACTTAATGATGGTGTTGGAGTCGTGCCTGGCCATGCAGTCATGGGTGAACAGGGAGTACAGGAGTGGACTGAGCACGCACCCCTGAGGGGCCCCCTTGTTGAGGATCAGCGTGGCAGACGTGTTGTTACCTACCCTTACCACCTGGGGCGGCCCGTCAGGAAGTCCAGGATCCAGTTGCAGAGGGAGGTGTTTAGTCCCAGGATCCTTAGCTTAGTGATGAGCTTTGAGGGCACTATGGTGTTGAATGCTGAGCTGTAGTCAATGAATAGCATTCTCATGTAGGTGTTCCTCCTGTCCAGGTGGGAAAGGGCAGTGTGGAGTGCAATAGAGATTGCATCATCTGTGGATCTGTTGGGGCGGTATGCAAATTGGAGTGGGTCTAGGGTTTCTGGGATAATGATGTTGATGTGAGCCATGACCAGCCTTTCAAAGCACTTCATGGCTACAGACGTGAGTGCTAGGGGTCGGTAGTCATTTAGGCAGGTTACCTTAGTGTTCTTGGGCACAGGGACTATGGTGGTCTGCTTGAAACATGTTGGTATTACAGACTCAGTCAGGGACATGTTGAAAATGTCAGTGAAGACACTTGCCAGTTGGTCAGCACATGCTCGGAGTACACGTCCTGGTAATCCGTCTGACCCTGCGGCCTTATGAATGTTGACCTGCTTAAAAGTGTTACTCACATCGGCTATGGAGAGTGTGATCACAGTCATCCGGAACAGCTGATGCTCTCATGCATGCTTCAATGTTGCTTGCCTTGAAGCGAGCATAGAAGTGAATTAGCTCATCTGGTAGGCTTGTGTCACTGGGCAGTTCGCGGCTGTGCATCCCTTTGTAGTCTGTAATCGTTTTCAAGCCCTGCCACATCCGAAGAGCGTCAGAGCCGGTGTAGTACGATTCAATCTTAGTCCTGTATTAACTCTTTGCGTGTTTGACGGTTCGTCGGAGGGCATAGCGGGATTTCTTATAAGCTTCCGGGTTAGAGTCCCGCTCCTTGAAAGCGGCAGCTCTACCCTTTAGCTCAGTGCGGATGTTGCCTGTAATCCATGGCTTCTGGTTGGGGTATGTACGTACGGTCACTGTGGGGATGACGTCATCGATGCACTTATTGATGAAGCCAGTGGCTGATGTGGTGTACTCCTCAATGCTAGCTGAAGCATCCCGGAACATATTCCAGTCAGAATGCTGCCACCCTGCTCTCCAGGTCCACCAGGCCTTGTCCCCCCTCCTGGACAGGCAGGTACAGCACCGCCGCCCTCAGACAGTGATGCCCCCGACCTGAAAAGAATTGCGTTGCAGGTCCACCAGGTCTGCTAGTCTCTTGATGCCTGCTGCCATTAAAGGTCCCTGCAGGATGGCTGAATGAGTGGACCTCAACAGGATCAGTGGGTTGTGGAAGATGGGCTCCTCCCATACCCATGGCCCAGGCACCACACCCCCTCTGGTGTGGGCCTCAACAGCTGCCAGGCCCTCAGTACTGCAGCATAGAAATCAGAGACCCCTGCTGTATTGAGTCTCTCCGGCCGCATGGTCTCTCCTATCATTGCTACTCAGACGACACACAATTAATTTTCTCTTTTCCCCCTTCTGATAACCAGGTGGCGAATCGCATCTCTGCATGTCTGGCAGACATATCAGTGTGGATGTCGGATCCCCACCTCAAGCTGAGCCTCAGCAGCATAATTTGCAAATAAATTCATGAAAAATCCTACAATGTGATTTTCTGGATTTTTTTCTCATTTTGTCTGTCATAGTTGACGTGTACCTATGATGAAAATTACAGGCCTCTCTCATCTTTTTAAGTGGGTGAACTTGCACAATTGGTGGCTGACTAAATACTTTTTTTCCCCCCACTGTATTTGACATAATTGGTGAAATAGACAGATATCTGCTGATGTAAAAGGACTTTATAAACACATTTGATTGATTGATTGTTAGGATTAGGGTATTTAAAGCAAAAAAAATTAATAGGTTTATAGCTCTCTTGCTCCTCCCTGTGGCCTTCTGTGGGTACTACATACCTCATTCACGACACTTGCTAGGCTCATTATCTGAGGTAGCAACTGTGTCAGATCTATAAATCAATGAGCTACACCTATCCATTTAGTTTACAACTCAGTGAACCTCGCAGCATTAGCTAAATTCAATGCCAACGAACTTACAGATTTCGACACATATCAAATTACCCAGCAGTAATATAGAAACAATAAATCGACAAAAACATTTAAAAGGTTTTTTCTTAATTGAAAAAATGTATTCTGGCTGTTTAAATCGGCCACATCTTGAAAAAGAGGACGGACATGCGTTTTGTTTAGGTTATACACCTTTTTCTGAAAGAAAATATGATTAACTGTGACCAGAAAATGTTTACTGTTTGATTGCTATGCGCCAACCACACGTGGCACTGTGGGTCACCACAAGGTGTACCCAGGTGAACAGTGAGTTTGCTCACCAAGTAGTCATAACCTTGTTAATAATAAGTTACATGAGGTAAACCTACAATGTTAATACGGGCTGGTCTCATTACCAACAATAGTGAAGCTGGCATTGTGACGCAGAACAATGGGCTGGGAATATAACTTTCATTAGGCGAGTTGGTGCCACAGAGCTCAATACAACTAATAGGAGCTGGCAGGGTGAAACATGCCCTATTATTTCTAAACTACGGCAAGCATCTGGGACATATGGTAATATTATGTAACTGGGCTCCATGGCGGATGCAATGAAGTAGTTTTATCAGAAAAAGGCGTTCAAAATGTATTGTGTCCAGCCTAGTCCTAGCCCCGCCGGCTGGTGGCGCTTGTCTGCACTAGCATTATGCCCTACATCCCCACACTAGAAACACCCAAAACGATCTGTGCTAGCAAACCCTGCGTTCCACCCCTCCCCTGCGTAACCTTGAAGATTGTTAAGAAACAAACATTGGTCTACGAAAAGAGACAACATGTTTAACGGACTACACTTGCCACCCAGCCGAGAGCACACGAAAACCACTTGCAAATTTACCAAAACTAACCAACTACTTGCGGTCTGTTCGTAAGCAATAAACGGAGGCAGATTAGTCACCACAACTCTTATCGAAAGAGGCGAAATCTGCACCAACACACCCCCTCACAAAAATCCCACTCACAACAAGACAAACCTTTTTCATTAACACGACCACCGCCTTGTTCATTCTGGATGCAGAGTGCAGATGTCCTGCTCCAACCTGTTCGCGACCATGAGCAAAACTTCCTCCACACCTTTCTCCGGAACGCACCCGAAGCGACAGCGTTTTTCTCCACTCGGTTGAGGCCATCACGCCGCCCTAACAAACTACCCTTACTCCCCCTCAACTCTAAAGCGATAAACAGTGGAAACCAATAAACAAACCCTCCACCATGAGAAAATAAATTCAGAAAATAGGCAAGAACCAAAAGAAAAAAGAATAGTAGCCCTCCTCACGAACCACAAAACTCTCACACAACCTACTTCTTCTTCTATGATATAATGGCGGTCCACAAACCAATTTCATTCCTATCCACACCAGAATGTGCTGGGACCCAGCAGAATCTCACTACTACACCCATTCTCTCAATTCTCCATAATAACATTAATACCTCCAATAGTAGGTCACTCCTACTAGATTTACCAGATGATAAACTATTCAATACAGACAGAGAATCTGAGCATACTATAATTCTACCAGGTTGTACGTCCTCCACCCACTGGAGGGCAACTATTATCATCAACAGTTCACCTGAGTATACTGACAGTTCATCTGTTAGTCTTCTACATATCTGCACATCAAATTCAGGAACGTAAATGCCTGCTCCTGTGAGCCCACTATCTGGGTCCTTGGATCCATCTGTGAAAAGCGGTAAAAAAGTATAAAAACTTCTACCAATGTAATTGTCAACCAGTTTCACTATATCACTGACTTCTGACCAATCTTTCCTTTTCTCTACCAAGGTTAGATCAACAACAGGGTCTGGGAGTAATCATGGAGAAACATCCCCTATCACCACAGAAGGGCCAACCTCCAACTCCCTCAAACCACTCTCATCAGCAAGCTTTCCAACTGTCCAACCAAAACCACTGCCTTGTCTACTAGTATATTCCCAACAGTCATCAAGAACAGTAGCAGTGGGATGCTCAACCTCACAGCCTTTCAACCCAATAAGATGATGTTTTACGCTGTAAATCCAAAGGCATCTCTCCTGCCTCCACCAGTAAGGCACATACAGATGTTGATTTAAATGCACCAATACATATCCTTAAAGCTATATACTGGATTCTGTTTTTTGCCTTTGTTCCATAAACTATACACCTGTAATCAATTGTCGTCCTGATCAGAGCTCTATAAATATCCATCAATGATTATCTGTCAGCACCCCATTCATAACCAGAGACCCACACAACCAACTACCGCAAAAGTTATGGAATGAGAGAGACAGAGTCATCGTTACAACACTGTACATAGCGTAACATAACATTTCTTATTCTTTGGAGTTTAACGCCGGTTGGTATCCAATATGTTGCATTACCGCCCCTACTGGACTATAATATAAATCAATTTTACTATGTGATACAAAATGGGAAAAGGGGAAACTATTAAAATAAAAATAAACACCCTTCCAACTAACCCCTACACATTAAATACCCATTACCCCATTCCACTACTTATCCCTATCTGCTCCTGCACCATGCCAACGGCCTGGGAGGACGGGACACCACCACTCAACACACCCTGTAACTCTTCTGAAGTCAAATCTTGTATGCCCAAATACTTCTCTGCAGCTGCCACCACAACATCCATTTTCTGTGATTTACGTTCCATTTCTGCGGTACAGTTGATAACCATTGCTATGAACGCTAAGAAGCTAACTTTACTGAAGCATATATCACTCGTTGGCCTATCCCTCTGTGCTGGCACAGATCTACTACTCACAGGGATCCTCTCAGGATCTCTCACCCTTGACCCATCCTCCTCTACTTCCTTCACTGCCTCAGCATACGACACCTTCTGCACTACTCTGACTCTAGCCACCTCAACCTGCCTCTCTCGCACCGGACACTTCCAATCCCCAGCAACATGGGTATCCCAACAGTTGACACACACAACTTTATCCACCGAAACTACACAAACCTCTATCCCATGCCCTCCTGCACACTTCCCACATCTTGGAATCTCCCTCCTACAAACTGCTGCAACATCAATCCTAAACGTTGCACCTGAATCAGTGCAGTGGATTCGGCACAAAAGACTCAAAACTCAAAAGGACTGACAGTGACTCCTATGTTTCACCACGCTCAACACCGGGTCTGCACCAAACGGCGGGAATCACACATCTTCATCTTCAATTGCTCCACTTCTACACTTAACATTACCCCAGTAATCACTCCTTTCAATGGTGCCCTGTTCCTAAGAGCAGAGCAAGAAACATATCTTGACCCAAGTTGCGTGACACGGAGCGCCCACTCCCTCTGGTCAGAAGAAACACAAACAAATATCACAAGTCCACTACAGGTTACCTTCACTGATTCATCTGCACCCAACTCCTTTCCCACCCACCCTGAAACCACAAATGGATCTGCCAAAAGGTATTGATCCACTTTCTCCTACAATGTAACTCCTACTGCACCAGATTCTTCTTTATCATGTCCATTGATGCCAGGCTCTGGTTCTGAGCTCTTCACCACACCTTCTACCTCACTTAACTCTCCCTCATTCATTTCCATTTCACCTCCAGAACTCAGTCTGGCGAATGGCTCACTCTGTTTGCACTTGAGTTATAACATTTGAAAGTTTTTATTCCTTTGAAACTTTTGTGAGTGTAATCTTTACTGTTAATTTCTGATTGTTTATTTCACTTTTGTTTAGTATCTATTTCACTTGCTGTGGCAATGTAAACATATGTTTCCCATGCCAATAAAGCCTTTTGAATTCAATTGAATTGAGAGAGAGAGAGAGCTCCATGTTAATGTATTGGGGACATGAGTCGGTCATGATTTCTCAAGGTTTTGTGATGAGGTAGCCCCGCCTGCAACTTCAAAATCTGTGTCGGCCTTTGGCCCGATAAGGAATGCCCTCTTGGTGAAACGGTCAAGATGTTGGTTTCTCCTGTGGTTGACCCGGGTTCATATTTCACCAGTGACATTAAGCAGTATATTCTCTGAAATGGGTCCAAACAGCCTGTTCCCGTCAGTGGGATTGGATAGGGGCATCTCTCTCTCTCTGACTGGAGTAGAGAAGTGAAATGATGCCTCTCCTCTGGTCAACAATACTCACCTTGAGAGACTCCACAGCCTGTTGGAGCTCCTTCAGCTCCTTCTCTCTCTCCTGGAATCTCTGCTGGACCTTCTGCTGACTCATCCCCAGCTGCCTCTGTGGAGAATCACTCTTCAATGAGCTATCAAGCTTTATTTGTCCAGTAGATCAATAGTATAGTAATGGGACATAGGGCCCATCGAAGATAGGGATTACAATGTTGAGGAAGTGTCTGTGTGAAATTATATTATTATGTTGTTATGTGAATGATTATAGTTTTAACAGTGCACAAAACAGGGGAGCTGATTGGGTGTTTGATAACAAATTACAATGGTGTTTGACTTTAGAAAATGGTGATACATTTGGAGACTCTGGGTTAACACATCTATATAATCAAGCTTTGTGTTCATATTTGTTCTGCTGAGGATTGATTTCATTTGAATGATTTCATATTCAAACAGCCTTAGTTCCTACTGTAATTATTATTTGTTTATCAGACAGTCACCAACAAGTAGTTCTGGTCTTACCTGTTTCTCAGTCCTCTCTGCTGCAGCTGACACTGTATCATGGCCTTTATGTTCATCCATTGTACACAGATAACAGATACACTGCTGATCGGTACGACAGTAAACCTCCAGCAGTTTGTCATGATGAGAGCAGATCTTCTCCTGTAGTTGTGCGGTGGCTTTGACCAGCTTGTGCTTCTTCAAAGCAGGAGATTCATAGTGAGATTGGAGGTGAATCTCACAGTAAGAGGCCAGACACACCAGACAGGACATGAGGGCTTTCTGCTTTCTGGTCCCAGTGCAGAAATCACACGCCACATCTCCAGGTCCAGCATAGCACAGAGCAGGAGGGGGAGCAGCCTGGAGTCCTGTCTTCTTCAGTTTCTCCACCAACTCAGCCAATATGTTATTTTTCCTCAGATTAGGCCTTGGAGTGAATGTCTCTCTGCATTGAGGACAGCTATAGACCCCTTTCAGAACATCCTGATCCCAGCAGCCCTCAATACAGCTCCTACAGTAACTGTGTCCACAGGGGATGGTGACCGGCTCCTTCAGTAGATCCAGACAGACAGAACAACAGAACTGGTCCTGGTCCAGCAGAACTCCCTGCTGAGCCATTTGGACGGTTGTTCACTCTCACACAGACAGACGACACAGAGACTCAGATCAGTTTCGTTTCCACAGAAGAGAGTTTGTGGGAGGGGAGGGACTTCCTGGTTCTGCCAGAGGGGTGGGGCTAGAGGTAGGGAGAGGGTTAGAAGAGAGAGAGAGAGAGAGAGAGAGAGAGAGAGAGAGAGAGAGAGAGAGAGAGAGAGAGAGAGAGAGAGAGAGAGAGAGAGAGAGAGAGAGAGAACTGTACGCAATGTTAATAGAGACAAAGATTTGTGTTCCTAGGTTAGGGCCCTCAATATGGAATACATTAAATAGAGTGATTAGAATATATAAAGGGTAACAGTTTCTATGAAGTACATATGTATAATGCTTTTAATGAATTTTGTAATGCCTTAAACTTATGTACTATGACACTAACCATAACCATCCATAATAACTAATATGTGGTTGTAAAACTCTACAATGTGTTATAGATAATTATCTACAATGGGGGATACAATGTACTGTAGGTGAAATTAATACTGTATGTATTGACTGATCATTGAGAATGATGTAACACTTTACATTACAGTGTGTTTATTGGTGTGTAATTATTCCTGTTAGTACAGTGGTGTAAAAGTACTGTGATGCCTCATTCTTACACTGTACTAGCAGCAGTAACCCTAACCCTAACTCTAACCCTAACTAACTCTAACCCTGGGATCGAAATGCTACTTTGACACTGACAAACTGAGAATCCGAGATCAATAAAAACGACCTTGTCTTGAATCCATCAATAGCCGAGGCCTAGGTGTGTGGAGACACATATTGTATTCTACAATATGAGGAGGAAATTATAGTCCTAAAAATGCTTTCCAGTTTCACTGACTCACCCAATGATGCACAGCTCCCTCACTGGTGATGGCCGATGCACTCGTGCCAAAAGCCTATCTCTCTCTCTTCTTTGTAAAACAATATTTGGAAGATGATCAAATATTTTGGTGGCCTACAGCATAGAGTCTAAATAAATGATGAAGTGCAACGCTTGAGAGATGAGAGTTCAGGCTCCTGTCTATCAGAGCAGAGAGGGAGAGAGATCATAGAAAGTGAATCTCATTCTAGTTATGTGAGAGATACAGGCGTGCTTCTCACACAGCCACCGTCACGCGTCGGCCACGCGTTTGTCTCCAACATATACTATGCCCACATACTCTAGTGTAGCTGTGGGGCTTACAAGTCTGAATTTCTTACAGCCTAATTTTCAAGACATCAATGTACAGCAACATTTTTAGGTGTCACTGCAGAACACCCTCCATATGCATATGAACACATACTCAGAGGTGGGGCTTACAAGACTCACATTTCATGTACTCAGCGGTGGGGCTTACAATACTCACATTTCACATACTCAGAGGTGGGGCTTACAATACTCACATTTCATATACTCAGAGGTGGGGCTTACAAGACTCACATTTCATATACTTTAAGTCATCACTGTAGGACAAACATATCACAATAATTTGATTTGATATCAGAATATACTTCAAATAAAATAAATCAATGTATGCTACAGCAGAACACATATTATAGTATATAGGCCTCCTGCCTATCTGATAATATGAAGCGCATATTCAGATTAACTTCACAGTACAGAACAAGTTTGTAAAGTTTTCCAGAACCTTCCACAACACGGCCATTTCCTGGTGCGTCTTCTCCTCCCTATCTCTTGTTTTGCTCCTGGTGTCTGTGACACATCTGGGTCCTTTAGCAATCCATGACCTCACATAGGGGACTGGGTTGAATTTGGTCAGGGGTGGGTCAACAAGGTTCAGAAAGAGTAGCCCTGATATGGTGGAGGTATGCAGAGAGGCGCGGGTTGAGGTGCAAATCAGATTCATTTGAGAAAATCCCCGCTGGCCTTCTGCACTGGAGATGGGGATGGTGCTGACCTCCATCAACATCTCTTTAAGTCCATCTGGAGATGGGGATGGTGCTGACCACCATCAACATCTCTTTAAGTCCATCTGGAGATGGGGATGGTGCTGACCACCATCAACATCTCTTTAAGTCCATCTGGAAAGTCTCCTTTATCATTACCATCAGTGTCCCTGTACTGCCTGTAGGCCCGTATGACCGTACGTGGACTGCCAATGCCAAACCTCTGGCAGAGAGATTCTATCACTGTTTCACCATACAGTGCTCCTGCATCCTCTGGCCAGTATTGAGCATAAAGCACCTTCAGCTCCTCTATGAACTGGCTGTATCCTGTATTGTCCACTGGTGACTGCCCTGTGTGTAGTAATAACACCATCACTTCCCTGGTGACTGCCCTGTGTGCAGTAATAACACCCTCACTTCCCTGGTGACTGCCCTGTGTGCAGTAATAACACCATCACTTCCCTGGTGACTGCCCTGTGTGCAGTAATAACACCATCACTTCCCTGGTGACTGCCCTGTATGCAGTAATAACACCCTCACTTCCCTGGTGACTGCCCTGTGTGCAGTAATAACACCATCACTTCCCTGGTGACTGCCCTGTGTGCAGTAATTACACCATCACTTCCCTGGTGACTGCCCTGTGTGCAGTAATAACACCCTGACTTCCCTGGTGACTGCCCTGTGTGCAGTAATAACACCCTCACTTCCCTGGTGACTGCCCTGTGTGCAGTAATAACACCCTCACTTCCCTGGTGACTGCCCTGTGTGCAGTAATAACACCCTCACTTCCCTGGTGACTGCCCTGTGTGCAGTAATAACACCCTCACTTCCCTGGTGACTGCCCTGTGTGCAGTAATAACACCCTCACTTCCCTGGTGACTGCCCTGTGTGCAGTAATTACACCCTCACTTCCCTGGTGACTGCCCTGTGTGCAGTAATAACACCCTCACTTCCCTGGTGACTGCCCTGTGTGCAGTAATAACACCCTCACTTCCCTGGTGACTGCCCTGTGTGCAGTAATAACACCCTCACTTCCATGGTGACTGCCCTGTGTGCAGTAATAACACCATCACTTCCCTGGTGACTGCCCTGTGTGCAGTAATAACACCCTCACTTCCCTGGTGACTGCCCTGTATGCAGTAATAACACCCTCACTTCCTGGTGACTGCCCTGTGTGCAGTAATAACACAATCCCTGCCCTGTGTGCAGTAATTACACCCTCACTTCCCTGGTGACTGCCCAGTGTGCAGTAATAACAGCATCACTTCCCTGGTGACTGCCCTGTGTGCAGTAATAACACCCTCACTTCCCTGGTGACTGCCCTGTGTGCAGTAATAACACCCTCACTTCCCTGGTGACTGCCCTGTGTGCAGTAATAACACCCTCACTTCCCTGGTGACTGCCCAGTGTGCAGTAATAACACCATCACTTCCCCTGGTGACTGCCCTGTGTGCAGTAATAACACCCTCACTTCCCTGGTGACTGCCCTGTGTGCAGTAATAACACCATCACTTCCCTGGTGACTGCCCTATGTGTCTCTCTTTTGGAGCTCAAGTGACAATTCAGATATGTGTGATGCACTTCAACAACTAAGACCTAGATTGTTAACAAACGCATGCGAGGATATCCGCATGGCAAGGCCACTATAGCTCTGACGGGTCACGCCGTCGCGGGAGGCATCATTATTATTTTGTCCGTAGAGGTTAATGAGCCATATTTGTTTATGGTCCAATAACATATTTAAAACCAACTAAGACCTCTAGACCCATGTGTCTAACCTGTAAGGAGACCAAGATCAGTTTAAATGTGTCTCACCTGTAAGGAGACCTAGACCAGTTTAAATGTGGACAAATGAGCCCCCAGAGTGTGAACATTAATGCTAGTGTGATGATGATGCTGTCAGTACAGCATAGTGTGGTGAGTTTCAGAGTTGGTCATTAGTCCTCATAGGGGATGGTTTCATTCTATGGAGTAGCAGTGGTCTTCATGACATTGTGCATGTTTTAGATCAAATCCATAGCAGTCAATAATAATATGCCATTTAGCAGACGCTTTTATCCAAAGCGACTTACAGTCATGCGTGCATACATTTTTTGTGTATGGGTGGTCCCGGGGATCGAACCCACTACCTTGGCGTTACAAGCGCTGTGCTCTACCAGCTGAGCTACAGAGGACCACAGACTCAACTGCACAGACTCACTAATCTACAAATCCACTTGAATCTCAAATATTGACTCACTAAGTGGTCCAGATCAGTGATTCTGCGCCTCTCCTTGATCAGACTGATCCTCCAACACACTGATGCCTGTTTCTCACTACAGAGCCGAGTCAATCAGGGCCAAACTGGGCTGGCTAACACTACAGAGCTGAGTCAAGCAGGGCCAAACTGGGCTGGCTAACACTACAGAGCTGAGTCAAGCAGGGCCAAATTGGGCTGGCTAACACTACAGAGCTGAGTCAAGCAGGGCCAAACTGGGCTGGCTAACACTACAGAGCTGAGTCAAGCAGTGCCAAACTGGGCTGGCTAACACTACAGAGCTGAGTCAAGCAGGGCCAAACTGGGCTGGCTAACACTACAGAGCTGAGTCAAGCAGGGCCAAACTGGGCTGGCTAACACTACAGAGCTGAGTCAAGCCCAGCAGGGCCAAACTGGGCTGGCTAACACTACAGAGCTGAGTCAAGCAGGGCCAAACTGGGCTGGCTAACACTACAGAGCTGAGTCAAGCAGGGCCAAACTGGGCTGGCTAACACTACAGAGCTGAGTCAAGCAGGGCCAAACTGGGCTGGCTAACACTACAGAGCTGAGTCAAGCCAAGCAGGGCCAAACTGGGCTGGCTAACACTACAGAGCTGAGTCAAGCAGGGCCAAACTGGGCTGGCTAACACTACAGATCTGAGTCAAGCAGGGCCAAACTGGGCTGGCTAACACTACAGAGCTGAGTCAAGCCAAGCAGGGCCAAACTGGGCTGGCTAACACTACAGAGCTGAGTCAAGCAGGGCCAAACTGGGCTGGCTAACACTACAGAGCTGAGTCAAGCCAAGTTCTGGAACCATCCTTGAAAGGACAATGTGTAAAGAAAATATCCCAGCCAGTACAGTCCAGTTGTGGTCAGCTCTGTTGTGTGAATCTTGTTTCTCCATACCTCTAAATGCCATCTTTCTAGATGGTGCCATTTTCAAATAATATAAAATAAAATGTAATTAAATGTGTCACATGTGCCAAATACAACAGGTGTAAACCTTACCGTGAAATATTTACTTACAAGCCCTTAACCAACAATGCTGTTCAAGAAATAGAGTTAAGAAAATATTTACGAAATAAACTAAATTTAAAAAACAAATCAAATCAAAAAGTAACACAATAAAATGACATAACAATAATGAGGCTATATACAGGGGGTCATTCCTGAGGTGGAGTAGCTCTGCCAGTCAATGTGTGGGGGTACAGGTTAGTTGAGGTCATTTGTAAAGTGACTATGCATAGATAAACAGCAAGTAGCAGCAGTGTAAAATCAAAAGGGGGGTAGGGGGGGTCAATGTAAATAGTCCGGGTGGCCATTTCATTAATTCTTCCCCCATTAGTTTGGGATTGAGACCTGCAGTCACCTTGATTTAAGACCACTTTTGAGAAGTGTTCCACAGGCAGTAAATCTATTGTAGAATAAATGGAACCTGGATCCATTTCATTCTATTAACATGGCTTGTGTGTGTTATAGCAGTAATGGGGTTAAACTGATATTAAAATGACAACTCCATAGGTGGGTACCAGGTCAGGGGAGTTCATCTCTGCTCCCAGCATCCCTGGGACAGTACTGATCAACATAGCTGACCTGATGCAGAGGTGGACCAGTGATGTTTTCCTCTCAGTGGTGAGACTTGCCCTTCCATTTGATACACTGTTAATTCATAAGATCATACAAGATGTTACAGGCTTATTGCATGTGGAAACAGACCTGCATTCAATTACTATTTAAAATCATGTTGAATACTTAATAAGCAGTGCTTTATTGAGTTTGCCTGTTGTAATGGAACCAATAGAAAAGTCCTAAAAGTACAAACATCAAAAACTTTTCTCGTTCAGTTAGTCACTCCCTGTTTCAGCTAATTATCTTCAGTTTGGTGCCTAGTGAATACAACTCAGGTCTCTATGGAAACATCAATGTAAATTCACCTTAGGTTTTTACTCCTCACTTTCCCTTTCAGGTCTATAGGGTTTTGCTGCCCCCTGCTGGAGACTGGAGCACAAGGCAGTCCCTGGCTTTCTTTGGGCAGCTGGAGGATGAGGCCCTCCGCACCTGTTGTGACGGGTCCAACAAATATCCCCTGGTGAAGGCAGGGTCCTATCTCATCCAACGCTTCAATGACTCTTATGGGAGGCAGTGAGCATTTCCCATGTTAAGCTATGGAATTAATTGTACAGCATTGGATTGGTGTTGGCATGGGGTAGAGGGAGTTTACATATACCAGTCATTTCCTTTTAAATCCATGAAGGGAAGTGGACAAGTTCACACTTAGAAAGGAGAGAATAGTTCCACACCCCATGTGTCCTGATAACTACAGGAATGGAACCATATTGAGGTTGTCTGCTTTCTATAGTCTCCCGAGTGGCGAAGTGGTCTAAGGCACTGCATCACAGTGATAGCTGTGCCACTAGAGATCTTGGTTCAAATCCAGGCTCTGTCGTAGCCGTCAGCGACCGGGGCGGCGCACAATTGGTCCAGGGTAGGGGAGGGAATGGCCGGCAGGGATGTAGCTCAGTTGGTAACCACTAAAGTCATTACCATATTGTAATTTTTTTAATCTCCACCCTATTCCCTATGTAGTGCACTACTTTAGATCTGGTCAGAAGTAGCCTAGTGCACTACGTAGGGGAACAGGGTGTCATTTGGGCCAGAGCCAGTAACTCCCCCTGGGTATGAATTGTCTCTCTATCTTATCTGTCTTCTATATGATGTTCTCCTCTCCTCCTCTCTTCTCTCCTCTATTCACTCTATTCTATCATCCACACCACATGCCAGCTTCAACACAATCCATTTACAAGTTAAAGACACACCTTGGAATAAATAGCAAAGGAAAACTACTACTACTAGATGGATTTTTTTATTTCCCATCACCATGAATCATATTTAATAACTGAACAGTAGCAGACCTAACTTCATCTGTTCCTGACTCTAGATAGTGGATTAAAAAAGACCATCAATCTCCAATGATATTAAAGTACAATTCTGAACATTACTGATATACTGAGTGACAAGTCAAGATATCTGCTGGGTTTTTATTGTTGGGTTAACAGCACCACCTGCTGGACAGGTTTAATGTTGCTTGACTGAGCAGTATGGGAGAATAAAAGATGCCAAACTTAGGGCGGTTTCCCGGACATCTCCATTGAACATGCTTTTAGTCTAGGACTAGGCTTCATCTGTGTCCGGGAAACCGGCCCATATAGTTCAATTAGCAAGTAAGTAACACTACCTGTTCCATGATGCTGAGGAAAATTACATTGAGACAGAGAACCAATTGAGAAAACATTTCAATGTTCACACTTAGCCCTAGGACCATACGTCAGGACTACCGGGCATGATGACACCTTGCTGTCCCCAGTCCGCCTGGCCTTGCTGCTATTCCAGTTTCAACTGTTCTGCCTGCGGCTACGAAACCCCTACCTGTCCCAGACCTACTGTTTTCAACTCTTAATGATCGGCTATGAAAAGCCAACTGAGAGACCTGAGCCCTAGGACCATACGTCGGGACTACCGGCCGTGGTGACTCCTTGCTGTCCCCAGTCCGCCTGGCCTTGCTGCTATTCCAGTTTCAACTGTTCTGCCTGCGGTTATGGAATCCCTACCTGTCCCAGACCTGCTGTTTTCAACTCTTAATGATCGGCTATGAAAAGCCAACTGAGATTTATTCCTGATTATTATTTGACCATGCTTGTCACTTATGAACATTTTTGAACATCTTGGCATGGTTCTGTTATAATCTCCACCCGGCACAGCCAGAAGAGGACTGGCCACCCTCATAGCCTGGTTCCTCTCTAGGTTTCTTCCTAGGTTTTCGCCTTTCTAGGGAGTTTTTCCTAGCCACCGTGCTTCTACACCTGCATTACTAGCTGTTTGGGGTTTTAGGCTGGGTTTCTGTACAGCACTTCGAGATATTAGCTGATGTAAGAAGGGCTATATAAAATAAAATTGATTGATTGATTGATTGAATGACAACCAACATACATTAACAGCATACATCATGATTAATGTAAATGTATAAGATTAAAACGTTGCACTTACAAATAATATGAATGCATTGAATTGTAATTCATAACATCTTCTGAAGATCAAATCAATCAAATAATTGTACATAAAAACAGAGCAGAATGAATCATCACATCTGGGGACCATCACCACCAGCATGACTAGTATCTATGTGGACCCTACTACAGTTTAACCAGCTCAGCTATAGACTACACCAGCATGACTAGTATCTATGTGGACCCCTACTACAGTTTATCCAGCTCAGCTATAGACTACACCAGCATGACTAGTATCTATGTGGACCCTACTACAGTTTAACCAGCTCAGCTATAGACTACACCAGCATGACTAGTATCTATGTGGACCCTACTACAGTTTAACCAGCTCAGCTATAGACTACACCAGCATGACTAGTATCTATGTGGACCCTACTACAGTTTAACCAGCTCAGCTATAGACTACACCAGCATGACTAGTATCTATGTGGACCCTACTACAGTTTAACCAGCTCAGCTATAGACTACACCAGCATGACTAGTATCTATGTGGACCCTACTACAGTTTAACCAGCTCAGCTATAGACTACACCAGCATGACTAGTATCTATGTGGACCCTACTACAGTTTAACCAGCTCAGCTATAGACTACACCAGCATGACTAGTATCTATGTGGACCCTACTACAGTTTAACCAGCTCAGCTATAGACTACACCAGCATGACTAGTATCTATGTGGACCCTACTACAGTTTAACCAGCTCAGCAGTCCCAGAGACCCAAAACCCATTAGCAACAGAGAGAAAACGATCTAAACGAAACCCAGGATAGAGGGGCTGAGTGAATGTGGTCTGGACTCTGTGGAGGAGGGTCATTGTGTCAGAGACGCTGTAGAAGGACAGAGTACCTGCCTTGTGATCCAGGTACACTCCTACTCTGGAGGACTGAGGGCCTGATACTGGAGTCCCAACATTATTGTGTCTGAACCAATAACTACCTCTACGACACTGTAAACTCCAGGACTTGTCATTGTCTCCAAATGCACCATCTGTCCCTGTTCTGCTGATGTCTTTATATGAGACTGATGTATTAACACACCACCCACTCCACTCCACCTCCCAGTAACAGCGTCCAGACAGACCCTCTCTACACAGAACCTGACAATAGTTGGTGAATCTGTCTGGATGATCAGGATATGGTTGTTCTTGGTCTGTATCGGTCAACTTTCTGTTCCCTTCAGACAGAGAGAGGAGTGTGTGTGCTGTGTTTGGGTCCAGTGTGAGCTGACAGGAATCTGGGAGAAGAGCAGAGCAGAGACCAATGAGGGGAGTTAGAACAATAAGTGAAGTCAGATACTGTATATACCCTGTCTTTGATTAGAGCACAGCAGAGATCAAATCAGAGAAATATGAGGAGTCAGATAGATACCCAGTCTTTGATTAGATCTACTATTGCTATATATTTCTAGAGGGATTGTTAGGAGTGTCAGTAAAAAGAGACTGTTAGTTACTTCAGAATAAAGAGACTCACATTGTAAGAACTGTTCTCTGGTCTTGGCCTCGGGAGGCAGTACAATATCCACTATATTCACTACAGACACACAAACACATTCACAGAGAGAGGGAATGTTATCATCATACCATATTCCACATGTATATGACTAGTAGGGAACTTTCAATGGTCTAAAGTTGATGTTCTTATTATTTTCAACACACCTTTAGTGGAGATCTTGGTCCATTCTCCTTTAAGGACGTCTTCTAGTGTCTCTTTCAGTTCAGACACAGTCTTACTCACATCTCCAAAGTACTGAAGAGGACGGACAACGATGCTGGGTAAGTCTGAAGATACACTGGTACCGGAGAGAGACTGATAACTCTGGAGAGAGAGAGAGAGGGAGAGAGAGCAGAACCAAATGATTGAGAGTTTTAATTTCATATCACATGTATCAAGGCAGTTTAGTTACCTGGAGGAAATGGATGTGATCCTCTGTGTGTGAGAGCTGCTCCAGCTCAGTGCTTCTCTTCCTCAGCTCAGCTATCTCCTGCTCCAGTTGCTCCAGGAGTCCTTCAGCTTGACTCACTTGAGCCTTCTCTTGGGCTCTGATCAGCTCCTTCACCTCAGAGCGCCTTCTCTCAATGGTGCGGATCAGCTCAGTAAAGATCTTATCACTGTCCTCCACTGCTGCCTGTGCAGAGCTCTGTTAAAGAGAGAGAGAGAGAGAGACTTGTCTTACTTTAATGAGCCATCCTCATTACACTAACACCCCCCACCCCTAAAAGCACATTGCGTGACACCACAACCTCCGCACAATCACATTATCCAGTACCCAACACCACAGTACAATACACCATCCAGCACCACATTCCAACCGTCCATCCAACCCCTCCTCTCCAGCCGAACAGACAGCCCCCTGAGCCCCCATACCTCCTGAAACATCTCCACACTGTTGATCATTTTGTACAACTCAAACTCAACCCTAAGGCATCAACAGTAATGGCATTACCCTGGCAACACAGAAAAAACATGATGAACAGTGTCATTGCAGAAAACGGACACCCCCTCCCCAACTCCCAGGTCAACCCGAGCCAACCAGCTATTGGTGTCCAGGGCTCCATGTAATACCCTCCACTGGACGACCCCTGACCTTTCCAGCACTGGGAGCTTATAGAGCCCCTCCACCTATACCCTGCCATGCTCTCAGCCCCCACAACCCCCCTGCCACTGATGCCCCTTCACTCCCACTAAGCTCCTGATGTGTCTAACCTTGACACTGAGGGAGTACAGCACCTTACCCCCCACCTCCTCAAACTCCCCCAGGCTCAGAGTGTTAAAAGTCAGTAAGTCCTCCAGACTCTCCTGCCAGTCCCCAGTCTCTGCTGTCACTTGCAGTGGTGGAAACGGTGGTGGCCCCTCCTCAGGCTGCTCCAGCCCTCAGTACTGCAGCATAGAAATCAGAGACCCCTGCTGTATTGAGTCTCTCCAGCCCCCTCCTCACTGGGTCAGGCAGAGCCTCCTGGACCTCCCCCATGACTCTCTCCAGCAGCCTAAGAGACGTTTGTCCCGCCTGCTGTGCCGACTCTTCGGCAGCCGCAGGTCTGCTAGTCTCCTGATGCCTGCTGCCATTAAAGGTCCCTGCAGGATGGCTGAATGAGTGGACCTCAACAGGATCAGTGGGTTGTGGAAGATGGGCTCCTCCCATATCCATGGCCCAGGCCCCCTCTCCTGTTGACCTCAACAGGACCAGAAAATGTTTACTAACTTGTGCTGCAGGTCCACAAGCAGAAGTTACCCACCCATCAGGCTCCCTCCTCTCCCCCACAACAGAAGTTACCCACCCATCAGGCTCCCTCATCTCCCCCACAACAGAAGTTACTCCCCCTTCTGCTGTCCCCACCTCTCCCAAAAGCCTTGGAAGCTTGAGCAAAAAGTGACATCTTGGAAGAGCTTTACATGGAATTTCCAATAGGACACCTGCCTGGGCCCTGGTGAAACAGAGAACTGAGCCCTGTACTAGGTGCAGACATATTTTGGAAAGCAAAGACAAGGTCATTGATTTTGGCCCTAACCACTAACAACCTACCCTTACACACCTCTTTTGCTACCCCTGCACTAAGATTTGTGCCATGGCTCAGCACCTGCGCCCCCTTCCACCAGACCCCAATACACTTCATTAATCACATCACTGTGTGTCTCTTGCTAAAAAAATCAAGTTTAAATGTTTTGGTTTGACATATTCCCCCAGTCTCTGCCGCCATTCATGTTAAGGAAGTCTAACTGTGAAATCTCCATAAGAGGTGGGAGGGAAATCACCACAATCAGAATCCAGTAGAGAAGCCCATAAAGCCGCCATGCCAGAAAAAACCATCCATTTAAGCAGATTCTGAAGACATGCCCTTAAGAACCCATGACCCATTTTCTCAGCCTATACAGCTTCCCTGGGTGAGAGGACACTAAACCCCTCATTCTTCATCACGTGTTGTACTGACCTTACAAACCTTCCAGGATCAATCAAATAAGACTCCAGCAGAACCTTATTTTTCCCCTTTAGTCTCCATCAGGAACCTAGAAAGTCTCTCTCAGCGATATACTGGGCCCTCAGCCTGACTGGCTGTCAGCTCTGGATCCAATGAGCCGTCTGAAAACGAGACGCCTTGTCCTCCGCTCCCGCAGACTCACCTCCCCCTCTTCCTCCTCCTCCATTGGCACGGTACCGTCCTCCTCCTCCCCAGTCTCTGCCCCCTGCACTTCCCCCTGATCAGTGCCTCTTCCCCAATGACAGGCAATATTTCCTGGGATGAGCCCACCAAGCCTTCGCCCACCGGAATCTCTGTTACTACAGAAACCTGCCTCAGCTCGTGTAGCCCAGCTGCAACCCCCTCCCCACCACCGCTTTCTCCACGGCCTGCACACCACCACTTGGCCCTGCTCTACTCTCCTCCCTCCTGGTACCCCCTCCATATATTATGCTAACTTTACTGAAGCATATATCACTCGTTGGCCTATCCCTCTGTGCTGGCACAGATCTACTACTCACAGGGATCCTCTCAGGATCTCTCACCCTTGACCCATCCTCCTCTACTTCCTTCACTGTCTCAGCATACGACACCTTCTGCACTACTCTGACTCTAGGCACCTCAACCTGCCTCTCTCGCACCAGACACTTCAGATCTCCAGCAACATGGGCATCCCAACAGTTGACACACACAACTTTATCCACCGAAAATACACAATCCTCTATCCCATGCCCCCTGCACACTTCCCACATCTTGGAATCTCCCTCCTACAAACTGCTGACCATAAACGTTGCACCTGAAACAAAGCAGTGGATTCGCCACAAAAGCTCTAACAGGATAACTGATATATCCTAACATGACTTTGTTGGGTAAAGACTAAAAACTCAAAATGACTGACAGTGACTCCTCTGTTTCACCACGCTCACCACCGGGTCTGTGTTGCACCAAACGGCAGGAATCACAAACACCAGCAGTCTTCAACCTTAATTGCTCCACTTCTACACTCAACGCTACCCCCAGAAATCACTCCTTTCAATGGTGCCCTGTTCCTAAGAGCAAAGCAAGAAACAGATCTTGACCCAAGTTGCGTGACACGGAGCGCCCATCCCCTCTGGTCAGAAGAAACACAAACAAATATCACAAGTCCACTACAGGTTACCTTCACTGATTCAACTGCACCCAACTCCTTTCCCACCCACCCTGAAACCACAAATGGATCTGCCAAAAGGTATGGATCCACTTTCTCCAACAATGTAACTCCTACTGCACCAGATTCTTCTTTATCATGTCCATTGATGCCAGGCTCTGGTTCTGAGCTCTTCACCACACCTTCTACCTCACTTAACTCTCCCTCATTCATTTCCATCTCACCTCCAGAACTCAGTCTGGCGAATGGCTCACTCTCTGTTTGCACTTGAGTTATAACATTTGAAATGTCTCTATTACTTTGAAACTTTTGTGAGTGTAATGTTTACTTTTAATATCTGATTGTTTATTATCTATTTCACTTGCTTTCGCAATGTAAACATATATGTTTCCCATGCCAATAAAGCCCTTTGAATTAAATTGAGAGAGAGCTCCATTTTAATGTATAGGGGACTTGAGTCTTTCATGGTTACTCAAGGTTATGTGATGAGGTAACCCCTCTTGTGACATCAAAATCAGTGTCAGCCTAATGGGGAATGACCTCTTGGTGAAACAGTCAAGATGTTGGTTTCTCTCCTCAGTAGACCCGGGTTCATATCCCGCCGGTTACATTAAGCAGTCTATTCTCTGAAAGGGGTCCAGACAGCCTGTTCCCAACAGTGGAGCCAGTGGGATTGGATAGGGGCCTCTCTCTCTCTCTGACTGGAGGAGAGAAGTGAAATGGTGTGTCTCCTCTGGTCAACAATACTCACCTTGAGAGACTCCACAGCCTGTTGGAGCTCCTTCAGGTCCTTCTCTCTCTGCTGGACTTTCTGCTGACTCATCCCCAGCTGCCTCTGTGGAGAATCACTCTTCAATGAGCTATCAAGCTTTATTTGTCCAGTAGATCAATAGTATAGTAATGGGACATAGGGCCCATAGAAGTTAGGGATTAATATGTTGAGGAAGTGTCTGTGTGAAATTATATTATTATATTGCACAAAACAGGGGAGCTGATTGGTTGTTTGATAACGAATGATAATGGTGTTTGATAACGAATGATAATGGTGTTTGATAACGAATTATAATGATGTTTGATAATGGTGTTTGACTTTAGAAAATGGTGATACATTTGGAGAATCTGGGTTAACATATCTATATAATCAAGGTTTGTGTTCATATTTGTTCTGCCGTGGATCGATGGATAATTTGGATGGATTTGGATGGCCGTGGATAATTTGAATGATCTCATATTCAAACAGCCTTAGTTCCTACTGTATCTTTAATTCTTTGTTTATCAGACAGTCACCAACAAGTTGTTCTGGTCTTACCTGTTTCTCAGTCCTCTCTGCTGCAGCTGACACTGTATCATGGCCTTTATGTTCATCCATCACACACTGATAACAGATACACTGCTGATCGGTACGGCAGTAAACCTCCAGCAGTTTGTCATGATCAGAGCAGATCTTCTCCTGTAGTTGTGCGGTGGCTTTGACCAGCTTGTGCTTCTTGAAACCAGGAAATTCATAGTGAGGTTGGAGGTGAGTCTCACAGTAAGAGGCCAGACACACCAGACAGGACATTAGGGCTTTCTGCTTTCTGGTCCCAGTGCAGAAATCACACGCCACATCTCCAGGTCCAGCATAGCACAGAGCAGGAGGGGGGAGCAGCCTGGAGTCCTGTCTCCTTCAGTTTCTCCACCACCTCAGCCAATATGTTACTTTTCGTCAGATTAGGCCTTGGAGTGAAGGTCTGTCTGCACTGAGGACAGCTATAGACCCCTTTCAGAACATCCTGATCCCAGCAGCCCTCAATACAGCTCCTACAGTAACTGTGTCCACAGGCAGTAGTGACCGGCTCCTTCAGTAGATCCAGACAGACAGAACAACAGAACTGGTCCTGGTCCAGCAGAACTCCCTGCTGAGACATTTGGACAGTTGTTCACTCTCACACAGACAGACGACACAGAGACTCAGATCAGTTTCGTTTCCTCAGAAGAGAGTTTGTGGAGGGGAGGGACTTCCTGGTTCTGCCAGAGGGGTGGGGTTAAAAGGAGGGAGGGAGGGGTTAGAGGAATGGAGGAAGAGAGAGAGGAACTGCATGCAACAGCAAGAGGGAGACAAATCGTTTTGTTCCTAGGTTAGAGTCCTTAACATGGAACAAATTGAATAATGAATCTTAAAATGTGAGTTGTTAGAATATATTAAGGATAACAGTTTCTATGAAGTACATAGGTGTAATTATTTTAATGACCTTTATAATGCCTTATAATACACTTACTTGTTTAAATTAAGCAATAAGGCCTGAGGAGGTGGTATATGGCCAATATACAATACCACAGCTAAGGGCTGTTCTTAGGCACAACGCAATACGGATTGAGAATTATGGAACACTTTCAAAAATCAAATCACATTTTATTGGTCGCATAAATATATTTAGCAGATGTTATTGTGGGTGGAGGGTGTTCCTGGCTCCAACAGTGCAGTAATAACTTACAATACACAACAATACACACTAATCTAAAAAGTAAAGGAATGGAATTAAGAAATATGGAAAAGATTAGGACGAGCAATGTTAGAGTCTGAGTGTGTGTGTGTTTATATATATGTATTGATCAGTGTGTTTTTCTGTAACATCTTGGTATCACAATTCTTGAACCCTTAAATAGAATTCCATCAAGTCCAGATAGCTCATCCCTGTATTGACCATAACGGTATGGTATAGCTTGTACAGACTACCTGCATGTTATGGCTTGAATCACCTTTTGCAAACACTCATCTTCTGCAGTAGCACGTGAAATAACTGTCCACATTTCATCTGAGACTGGGCAACTCTTTCTGATAAGGTTTGGCATGTATGGTCTCGTCCTGCTCATATATATCTGGTTTGGTTCTGAGCTGTCAAAAGCTCTGGACAATGTGTCTGCCACTAACAATTCTTTCCCTGGCCTGTACTGAGGTTGCAAGTCATATTTCTGAAGTTTTAGAAACAGTCCCTGTTCTCTTGGTGGTGTGTGTGTTAGACCCTTCTTTACAATAGTAACTTAAGGTTGATGATCTGTTTCAGCCCACACTGTTTTACCACAGATAAACACAATGCATTTCTCACATGCATATGACAGTGCCAATGCCTCTTTCTCAATCTGAGCATAGTTCCACTCAGAAGTTGTCAGAGCCCTGGAGGCATATGCAACTGGGCGCCATCTAGTGCCATACTGCTGTAACAACACTGCACCTTAACCTGCTTTAGAGGCATCTGCTGAGATTGAGGTTTTGAGCTTTTTATCATAGAACCAAAGTACTGGAGCATGCATGATCAATGCCTTGAGCTCCTCAAAACTCTTTCTGGTGATTACTGTTCCAACACCAATCTGTAGTTTTACACAGTAGACTTCTCATCTGACTAGTGTGAGTTGAAATTTCCAAGATGGCGTAGCAGTGCGGTCGCTTTTATTTTATATATTTATTATTGTCCCTGTGTAAATATCCCGTTTCTTGTTTTTTTTTGTCTATTTTGTATATATTTCTCAATTTTTACTTTTCATTCTTTAACTAAATATACTTTCCTGCAACCCGCCTCACCCAACGTGGAAAGGATTCTACTATTTCTTTATAACTTTCATCAAGAACCGTAAGCTGAAAATATAGTGTAGCTGCAACTGAATGGCTACCTGTTATTAGTCACCGTTAGCGTCTTTCCCCATTGTCCGTGGCCTACACTATCCACCAGCCAGCTCTAGCTCTAGCCTGGACAATTCGCCGGCCAGTCTGCACAGCGTGCTATCGACCCAGCGTGCTATCGACCCAGAACTTATTGGACTTTCTGCCGGAATCACTGGACCCTAGCGCCCGGATCATCGCAACCAGCTAGCTAGCTGCAACCTGTTGTTGGCTGATTACCATTGCCCTATAGCAAGCACCAGTTAGCCTTGAGCTAGCCTCAGGCCCATCTCCCGGCTATCTACCTCTCTGTCAACCGGACGGGACCTCCTAGTGTTGACATTGAGCCCCGCTGATCCAACACGACTGGTCTGCCGACGAAATATTCTGATGTGGTTTCAACAGGCTTCCCGCTGTGACGACACGAAGATCCATCTGCCAGCCCGGCCCGCTAGCACACGCAAACTACAACTGTGCTCCTGCTAGCTGTGCTGAAGCACCAATTTGAACTGCTCTGGACTCACATATTGCTGTTCACTGGACCTTATGATCACTCAGCTGCACAGCTGATGCCTGCTGGACTGTTCCTTTACACGGTACCCTGTCCAGTTTATTCTGTTTATTCTGTTTAGCCTTAGCCCAAACGTTATCGCTATCTCCAGTTGTTGTCTTAGCTCTCTCTAATAACACCTGTGACTGCTTTATGCCTCTCTCCCATGTCAATTATGCCTTGCCTATTGCTGTTTGGGTTAGTTCTTATTATACAATTTCACTGTAGAACCCCTAGTCCCTCTCAAACTGCCTCAAATAGTTCCTTTGTTCCACCCCCATACACGCCGAGACCGGCTCAATCGAGCTCAATCGGTGCCTCCAGTGACGCTTATCTCTTTCATTGTTACCCAACGCTTAGGGTTACCTGAACTGTACTCATATCCTTCCATATCCTTTTCTGTACATAATGCCCTGAATCTTTCCTACAACGCCCGGAGAACTGCCCCCTTTATTCTATGTACCCAACGCACTAGAAGACCAGATCTTAAAGCCTTTAGTCGTATACTTATTCTAGTCCTCCTCTGTTCCTCTGGTGATGTAGAGGCTAACCCAGGCCCTGCAGCCCCCAGTATCACTCCTACTCCCCAGGAGCTATCATTTGTTGACTTCTGTAACCGTAAAAGTCTTGGTTTTCTGCACGTAAATATCAGAAGCCTCCTTCCTAAGTTTGAGTTATTCACTGCGTTAGCACACTCCGCCAACCCTGATGTTCTAGCAGTGTCGGAATCCTGGCTTAGGAAGGACACCAAAAATTCTGAAATTTCCATCCCCAACTATAACATTTTCCGTCTAGATAGAACTGCCAAAGGGGGTGGAGTTGCAATCTACTGTAGAGATAGCCTGCAGAGCTCTATCATACTATCCAGGTCTGTGCCCAAACAGTTTGAGCTTCTACTTCTAAAAATCCACCTTTCCAGAAATAAATCTCTCACTGTTGCAGCTTGCTACAGACCCCCTTCAGCCCCCAGCTGTGCCCTGGACACCATATGTGAACTGATTGCCCCCATCTATCCTCAGAGTTCGTACTGCTTGGTGACCTAAATTGGGATATGCTTAACACCCGGCCATCCTACAATCTAAACTAGATGCCCTCAATCTCACACAAATTATCAACGAACCTACCAGGTACAACCCTAAATCCGTAAACATGGGTACCCTCATAGATATCATCCTGACTAACTTACCCTCTAAATACACCTCCGCTGTCTTCAACCAGGATCTCAGCGATCACTGCCTTATTGCCTGCGTCCGTAACGGGTCCGCGGTCAAACGACCACCCCCCTCATCACTGTCAAACGCTCCCAAAAACACTTCAGCGAGCAGGCCTTCCTAATTGACCTGGCCCAGGTATCCTGGATGGATATAGATCTCATTCCGTCAGTAGAGGATGCCTGGTTGTTCTTTAAAAGTAATTTCCTCTCAATCTCAAATAAACATGCCCCATTAAAAAATACAGAACTAAGAACAGATATAGCCCCTGGTTCTCCTCAGACTTGACTGCCCTTGACCAGCACAAAAACATCCTGTGGCGTACTGCATTAGCATCAAATAGCCCCCGCGATATGCAACTTTTCAGGGAAGTTAGGAACCAATATACACAAGCAGTTAGGAAAGCAAAGGCTAACTTTTTCAAACAGAAATTTGCATCCTGTAGCACTAACTCCAAAAGGTTTTTGGGACACTGTAAAGTCCATGGAAAATAAGAGCACTTCCTCCCAGCTGCCCACTGCACTGAGGCTAGGAAACACTATCACCACCGATAAATCTACAATAATCGAGAATTTCAACAAGCATTTTGCTACGGCTGGCCATGCTTTCCACCTGGCTACCACTACCCTGGCCACCAGCTCTGCACCCCTCCGCTGCAACTTGCCCATGCCTCCCCGCTTCTCCTTCACACAAATCCAGACAGCTGATGTTCTGAAAGAGCTGCAAAATCTGGACCCCTACAAATCATCTGGGCTAGACAATCTGGACCCTTTCTTTCAAAAACTAGCGCAGAAATTGTCGCAACCCCTATTACTAGCCTGTTCAACCTCTCTTTCGTAACGTCTGAGATCCCCAGAGATTGGAAAGCTGCCGCGGTCATCCCCCTCTTCAAAGGGGGTGACACTCTAGATCCAAACTGTTACAGACCCATATCCATCCTGCCCTGCCTTTCAAAAAATTTTTGAAAGCCAAGTCAACAAACAGATCACCGACCATTTCGAATCCACCGCACCTTCTCCGCTTATGCAATCCGGTTTCCGAGCTGGTCATGGGTGCAACTTCAGCCACGCCAAGGTCCTAAACGATATTATAACCGCAATCGATAATAGACAGTACTGTGCAGCATTTTTCATTGACCTGGCCAAGGCTTTGATTCTGTCAACCACCGCATTCTTATTGGCAGACTAAATAGCCTTGGTTTCTCAAATGACTGCCTCGCCTGGTTCACCAACTACTTCTCAGATAGAGTTCAATGTGTCAAATCGGAGGGCCTGGTGTCTGGACCTATGGCAGTCTCTATGGGGGGTGCCACAGGGTTCAATTCTTGGGCACGACTCTTTTCTCTGTGTATATCAATGACGTCGCTCTTGCTGCTGGTGACTCTCAGATCCACCCTCTACGAGACGACACCATTTTGTATACATCTGGCCCTTCATTGGACACTGTGTTAACAAACCTCCAAACGAGCTTCAAAGCCATACAACACTCCCTTCAGTAGCCTCCAACTGCTCTTAAACACTAGTAAAACTAAATGCATGCTTTTCAAACGAACGCTGCTTGCACCCGCCCACCCGACTAGAATCACTACTCGACGGGTCTGACCTAGAGTATGTGGACAACTACAAATATCTAGGTGCCTGGTTAGACTGTAAACTCTCCTTCCAGACTCACATTAAGAATCTCCAATCCAAAGTTAAATCTAGAATCGGTTTCCTATTTCGCAACAAAGCCTCCCTTCACTCATGCTGCCAAACATGCCCTCGTAAAACTGACTATCCTATCGATCCTTGACTTCAGCGATGTCATTTACAAAACAGCCTCCAACACTCTACTCAGCAAATTGGATGTAGTCTATCACAGTGCCATCCGTTTTGTCTCCAAAGCCCCATATAATACCCACCACTGTGACCTGTACGCTCTTGTTGGCTGGTCCTCACTACATATTCGTCGCCAAACCCACTGGCTCCAGGCAAATCTATAAATCACTGCTAGGCAAATCCCCGCCTTATCTTAGCTCATTGGTCACAATAGCAACACCCACCCGTAGTCTGCGCTCCAGCAGGTATATCTCACTGGTCATCCCCAAAGCCAACACCTCCTTTGGCCGCAATTCCTTCCAGTTCTCTGCTGCCAATGACTGGAACAAATTGCAAAAATCTCTGAAGCTGGAGACACTTATCTCCCTCACTAACTTTAAGCATCAGTTGTCAGAGCACCTTACCGATCACTGCACCTGTACACAGCCCATCTGAAATTAGCCCGCCCAACTACCTCATCCCTATATTGTTATTTATTTTGCTCATTTGTACCCCAGTATCTCTATTTGCACATCATCTCTTGCACATCTATCATTCCAGTGTTAATACTAATTGTAATTATTTTGCACTATATCCTATTTATTGCCTTACCTCCATAACTTGCTACATTTGCACACACTGTATATATATGTATTTCTGTTGTATTTTTGACTTTGTTTTGTTTTACCCCATATGTAACTCTGTGTTGTTGTTTTTATCGCACTGCTTTGCTTTATCTTGGCCAGGTCGCAGTTGTAAATGAGAACTTGTTCTCAACTGGTTTACCTGGTTAAATAAAGGTGAAATAAAAAATAAATAAAATAAAAGTTGCCAGATTAGGTACAAATTAGCCCACATAGTGAACCATCCCCTTAGAACCTTTGTACGTCCTCTTGATCGGTAGGCAGTGGCATGTTCTTGATGGCGGTCACTTTGCTCTGGTCTGTCTGAACACCTTCACATGTTAGCTTTTCACCCAAGAAGGTTATTTCTGTCTTTCTGAACTCCCATTTGTCTGCATTTAGCTTTAGTCCATTATCTCTGGCTAGATCAAGTGCTGCTTTCAACCTGGTGTTGTGCTCTTCAAGAGTCTGAGCCCATATTAGCACATCATCAATGGACACTGTGGTGCCTGACACACTCTCATATATCTGTTGGACTGTCCGTGAAAGACTTCTGGTGCTGAAGTGAGACCAAAACGGGAGCCTTTTTAAATGACTAGCTACCAAAAGGAGTATAGAAAGTACAAAGCCTTGTACTCTCCTTGTCTAGACTGATCTGCCAAAACCCTGAAGAGGCGTCTAGCTTTGAGAAGTATTTAGCCCCTGCTATGTCCCTGAATATCTCCCCTCTGGTAGGCAGCTGAAAGTGTTCCCTTTTTACATGCTTGTTTAGCTCTTTTGGATCCATACACAGTCTGAGCGAGCCGTCTTCCTTCTCAACTATTACTAGTGAGTGGACCCATTCAGTAGGCTCTTCTACTTTGTCTAGGATATCTAAGGACTCTAGCCTCAGCAGCTCTGCTTTTAGCTAGTCTCTTGGTGATAATGGTACCTTTCTAGGTGCATGGATCACTGGTCTATTTGGCTGATCTAACTCCATTTTGTACTGCACCTTGAGTTTTCCTATTCCCTGAAAAACATCAGCATATGCATCCTCAACATTAGTCATTTCACCATATGAACCCATTTCACTAGACCCAGTAAGTTACATGACTTTAACCCAATGATGGGTGTTGTTTTTCCCTTTACTCTGACAAACGGAACCTTGTGAGATTCATCATCTACCTCCAGCACCAACCTGCATGTCCCTGAAGACCACTGGTTTTACCTGTAACCGTAACAATTCAGTCTCTGGAATGATGTTGACCTGTGCTCCAGTGTCAAGTTTGAACACAATATCAGTTCCATTAGTCTTGTAGGTAGCAGTCCTCGTCTGGTCCTGCAAGTGCGACTGTTCCCACAAAGAGGTCACCAAAAGACCCATCACTGTACTCGTTGTCACCACTGTTGTCCTGGTCATCGTTGACACAGTGTACTGTATTTTGTTGTCTCCGCTGCCTGCATTTGAGTGAGAAGTGGTGCTTCATGCCACAGTTGTAACACTCTTTTCTATATGCTGGGCACTGGCAAGGTCTGTGCTCTCCTCCACAGCTGCTGCAGGAGCGCTGGTTCCCTGAAGTGTGCTGGTGTCCTTTGAAGTTAGCCGTAGCTCTTCCTTTGCTAAAATACTCCACTTTGCATACTGTTTCACTAAGACCACCACTGTCCATTGACCGTATGCTACTCTGAGTCACCCCTCTAGCTTGTCTCTCACCCCCATGACAATTCGCTCTCGTATCAGCGAGTCTGCAATTTGACCGAAATTACACAACTGACATTTCAGTTTGATGTCCATAATAAATTCCTCAAGTCTCTGTTTCATTCTGACATCTACTGTTGAAAACATACCTCATTTCTTCTGGGAGTTCAAAAAGACAGAAATTTGACTTATACCAGTTCATAATCTGCTTGCTCTTCATCCATTAACTGAAAGCTGTTGTAGACATCAATGGTGTCCTAGACTGTGAGAAACAGTGCGACCTTCTGTGCGTCGTCTTTTCCAGCCGCTCCTATCGCCGTCAGATAGAGGTTGAAACGCTGCTTGAACCGCTTCCATTGCTCTTCAACGTTGCCGTTCAGTTTCAGTTCTGCTGGAGGCTTTAGCTGCTCCATGTCGTTAGCCAGCTAGCACTGCAAAACGACTAGCTACATGCACTGCACGCTCCGTTAGCTCCGGCGTGGTATTATTACCTCAGTCTCGTTAGCCCAGTGGCTAGTTAGCTAACGTTAGTCAAGTTTGCTAGTTGACGTGAAGCCTCTTAGCGCCGTTCAGCATTTTAGACCAAACTCGATGATGGATGAGTCAAAGGCGAGTTATTTCACTCCTGGTACCATGTTGAATCTTGTCTAAGAAATACAAAAGAAAACAACTGTTCTTTAAAACATAAGTCCTTCTTTATTCAAGTTAACCGAGCCGTACAAGTATCGTACATTCAGGATCTCCTGCTCTCCCACTCCTATGCGTGGGGCTGCGTGTCCCCTAAGTGGTCACGTGGCCTCCGATACAAAAATGCCACAGAGGTGTGGTTGCCTACCTTCACCACCTTGGGACGGCCCGTCAGGAAGTCCAGGACTATGAAGGTAAATTAATGTCATAAGTGTACAAGCATGTAAAGTATGATTTGAAATGTAAAATATGAGTTGTGCCTGTATAATCAGTTTTGTAGTTCAATTATTTGTTATTTTGAGAATGAGTGCAACAACACTAGCAAGCAGGTAATGTGATGTGTGAATAAATACAGTGTTGTTGCATTCATTCTCAAAATAAGTTTGCAATAAAAATAAATTTGAGGTATAATGTGGTCCCAGTTCCAGGGACATCACCGGATAGAAAATCCCAATATGGCTGCCAACGCAATGCCATATATGGACATGTGTGTGTTACATCCGAACTCAGTAGCTCTACTCTCATTGGTCCTAACGATTTGTTTAGGTTTTTTGCGTTTAGCTTGTGACACAGCCCTCAAGACATCATTGATGATATCAATGGATCATCAGAAATGGGGTTTAGATAGATAGCTGAATAGATATCTACTTAGTCAGTTTGGCAACAAATAATATATTTTATAAATAAAATAAAATAAAATAAAAAAGCAAATCTGAATGCGATGTTCACGAAGTTCTGTTCACAAAACGATCAGCTAGCTAGTTAGCTTGGTTACAGCTAACGTTAGCTAGCTACTAGTTAGCTATGTTTAGCTAGCTACAGATAGCTCGATAGGTGGGTAATGGCCCATATTGAAGGTGTTAAACAGGGGTAATGTTGTTAGAAATGATTTTATATAAACCTCCTCCACTGTCCATACATTCACACAACACGCACACACACACACCTAAATATTGGTATAACCTGGTTTGGTTATCTCTTGTTCTATGTAGTGTAGTTGCTCACCTGTCTGTCATTGTAAAGTGTGTGTGTGTGTGTGTGTGTGTGTGTGTGTGTGTGTGTGTGTGTGTGTGTGTGTGTGTGTGTGTGTGTGCGCGCCCAGGCTGTGTTCAGTAGAGAACAACAATTGTCGAAAGTTCAGATATAAATTCATTGTCTAGATATTCTCTTATGTGTCTCTCTGCCAAGTAGGTCTAGCAATTAATCATATCATCTCTACTCATTACATGAACCCTACTACTATCTTCAATGTGTTGTAGTATCTGAAAGTCTATGATTTTGCTGACATTCGCAAATGGTGTGTTAGAGGAACTTGGCTCTGCTTGCGGAAACATCTGGAAAACATTACTATAGGGGGCCCCCTAAAACAGAGGAGAGTCTGCTATGTAGAGGCCAGGGATTGGTCTATTAAAATCACGCCATATTATGTTACATAGGATATAAATACCATGTTTTGAACAAAGGACGGGGAGAATAACATATTAGAGATTGGGACAGTTGTTCTCCGGATTTCTGCAGGAGTCTGTAAATTGATACTGTAATCTTTGATGTAATAAACCATTATAATCAAGGACAGTGTCAGCGGATTTCTTGTCATCACAGCATGTCAGCATCGTTGTCTTGACACCACATTAAATGGCGACGAGGATTTTTGGGACGTGTTGCGTCTCTTCAGCGTTCCATTCATGGGCTCTGAAGTGACTCCGCTCAAGACGCGGCAGATAAGGTGAGCTTTCTCACAACTTTGGGCGCTGGTCAGTCTGTGTGGCTGTGTGTGTGCGTTGGGGAACGCACCGTGACGGACCTGTGTGTGCCGTGCTGTTTGCTGTGTGATAGGTTTCCGTTCTAAATGTTTATTTTGTTTGCGTTGGAAAACAACGCAAACAGGGGGAGTGTCTATAGGAATTGATAACACTGGGCAAAGGGATATTTGGCTTGAATACATTTAAAGGAGTGTCCAGGAATAGAATGAAGGAATCAGACGAGGAAATAAGGAAAAAAGTATACTGTTAGGACGTCGCTGATCTACGGAAGCCCTCAAAGAGGCGATCATTAAGATGGGCCGCAAATCCTGTCAATTCACTAGGTTGATTTTCGGGTCAGTTCTGGGAACTGTGAGATTGTAGAATATACATTCAATTGCATGTTACCTCTCGGAATATAGTTGATGAGGTATATGTCCGATGTAGCCTCTCATTGAATATCTGCAACTCAAGGTAGCAGAAATTTAGGAAGGAATATAAAGGAAAAAAGGAGCGACGTAAGCATGCTTTAGAGTATTGTATGAACGGATGCATTCTTGTTGAATTGTGTGTGTGAGAGAGAGAGCCTGTGTGTTTGTGAGAGAGAGAGCCTGTGTGTGTGAGAGAGAGAGCCTATGTGTGTGTGAGAGAGAGAGCCTATGTGTGTGTGAGAGAGAGCCTATGCGTGTGTGAGAGAGAGGAGCCTATGTGTGTGTGTGAGAGAGAGAGCCTTGTGTGTGTGTGTGAGAGAGAGAGAGCCTATGTGTGTGTGAGAGAGAGAGAGCCTGTGTGTGTGAGAGAGAGAGCCTATGTGTGTGTGGAGAGAGAGCCTGTGTGTGTGTGTGTGTAGAGAGAGAGCCTATGTGTGTGAGAGAGAGAGAGCCTATGTGTGTGAGAGAGAGAGCCCTGTGTGTGAGAGAGAGAGAGCCTATGTGTGTGTGTGAGAGAGAGAGCCTATGTGTGTGGAGAGAGAGAGCCTATGTGTGGAGAGAGAGAGAGAGAGCCTATGTGTGTGAGAGAGAGAGAGAGCCTATGTGTGTGAGAGAGAGAGCCCATGTCTGTGTGTGAGAGAGAGAGAGCCTATGTGTGTGAGAGAGAGAGCCTGTGTGTGAGAGAGAGAGAGCCTATGTGTGTGAGAGAGAGAGCCTATGTGTGTGTGAGAGAGAGAGAGCCTATGTGTGTGTGAGAGAGAGAGAGCCTATGTGTGTGTGAGAGAGAGAGAGCCTATGTGTGTGTGAGAGAGAGAGCCTATGTGTGTGTGTGGAGAGAGAGAGCCTATGTGTGTGTGAGAGAGAGAGAGAGCCTATGTGTGTGTGAGAGAGAGAGAGCCTATGTGTGTGTGAGAGAGAGAGAGCCTATGTGTGTGGGAGAGAGAGAGCCTATGTGTGTGTGTGAGAGAGAGAGAGCCTATGTGTGTGAGAGAGAGAGAGCCTATGTGTGTGGGAGAGAGAGAGCCTATGTGTGTGGAGAGAGAGAGCCTATGTGTGTGTGTGAGAGAGAGAGAGCCTATGTGTGTGAGAGAGAGAGCCTATGTGTGTGTGAGAGAGAGAGAGAGCCTATGTGTGTGAGAGAGAGAGAGCCTGTGTGTGTGAGAGAGAGAGAGCCTTGTGTGTGAGAGAGAGAGAGTGTGTGAGAGAGAGAGAGAGAGAGCCTATGTGTGTGAGAGAGAGAGAGAGCCATGTGTGTGTGGAGAGAGAGAGCCTATGTGTGTGAGAGAGAGAGAGCCCATGAGTGTGTGCAAATAAAGAGGTCTCTGCTGTGTTCCAGCTGTGTGTCGACTCATGCTAATGATAACATTTATGTTAGAGATATATACATATATATGTTTTGGTTGAGAACAGGGGTTTTAGTTTTTGTAAGGGAAATATGTTAGTTAAGGTCAAACCTTATGAGTCTCTATTTGAGAGAACGTTTTTAAAAACATTGTTAAAAATACATGAGCCCCTCGGGAGGACTTACGGTTAAAACCTTATGAGTCTCTATTTGAGAGAACGTTTCATAATTGTTAAAAACTATGAGCCCCTGGGAGGACGTTATAATTGTATGGAGATGATTTGTAATGGATAAGAAAATAACTATAAATCTGCAGATTAGAATAAGTGAAGATAAGAAACTTCGAAGTAGGATTTGTGTTTTATGTTTTGTGTTGGTTTGTGCGTTTTGTTCAGTGTTACTGTTTGTCTGTGTTGGGGAAATAACGGAGGGACAGCTGGTCTGTCTACTGTCTGCTGTTTGGAGAGAGTTGCTTGCCGGAGCTCCTCTCACCATGAAATCACACTGGTGAATGAGCTGCGCATGTGTGGGATTTTAGGAATTTATAGTTGAGCGGAGCGAGTGTGCCACTCCCCTGCCTGCACTGAGCTGCTGTGACACGCAGACTTAGTGCTGCAGACAGAGAAGAAAGGGGGAGATTTTGAGTACACACGGATAAAGTATTCTGTTTGATAAGTAGCTGTTGCTTACCTATCAAACTATTTGATTGAGATACATTGCATTTATAAATGAGAAGATATGTTGACGGATTAAAAATAAAAAATAATTAAATAAATAAATAAAATAAAATGTTATTGCGCTATTTATAATATTCCTGAGTTAAGCTGCTTGCTTATTTCTTAGTGCGAATGTGAACATAGGTATGCATAAAAGACTGAATTGTTGTCCGTTTCTTTTGTTCTCCTGTGATGTGAGAGACGAGAAGGAGGAGACAGAGAGAGAGAGGAGGTGCTGACCAATGCGTCACGCGACAGCGTGTGCTTCCCCGGATCCAGTCCAATTAAAGCTAGTACTGTTCTATCCACAAAACCTACTTTCCCTTACAGGATATAATAGATACAGTGGGGAGAAAAAGTATTTGATACACTGCCGATTTTGCAGGTTTTCCTACTTACAAAGCATGTAGAGGTCTGTAATTTTATCATAGTGTGATGTCACGAGAGGCTGTGTCCTGAGGGACGTTACATCCCCCTGAGATGGCTGCAAACCCAGACAGCTATGGCTCCATCTGCTGGCATGGTCGGGAACTCCAACCCTCTATGGCCAATCTTCCCACGCAGCTGAAACCAATCAGGAGCTGATGAGCTGAAGGTTTGTTGAAGGGAAGAGACACGGTCTCCAAGCTGGGCTCTCTGGAGGACAAGAGTGCTGCACGTCCACTTCCATGAGGAATATAAGGATTTGGAGATACTTACCTTTGGGAAATACTCACCTTTGGATATATGCACCTGTGGAAATACGTGTGGGACATTTGGAAGGACGTTTTGCTGGGTTGGCCACTAGCTGCAACGTGGAATACAGTAAGGCTGGGGAAAAGTTATTTGAGCGAGGGAGAGTTATGGATTTTGGATGTGGAAGAGACATCCCTGAACTGTTAACCCTTAAGAGCCACCAGAGAACAGAATTGTGTTATAATTTCGTTAGTTTCCCAAGACCTTTAATAAAATCCTTGTTTTGGTTGAACCTGGTCTCCTTGCACTACTTGAGCAATCCCGCTGAAAGCTGTGTAGCCTCTCGGTGACATCACAGATGGTGGAGAATACAGGCACGCTCAAGCGTTAATAGTGCATGTCAGAGGAGGATACCGAAGGTTTGATCACCCAGTTTTCCAAGTTGGCCGTAGGCTCCCCCGCCGACTGAAATGGGAGGACATATTGAAAGCCCCTTGTTGCTGGCCAGCAAGCCCAGATGCAAAGTAAACGTGGCTCTCTTGGAGGAGCAAAAGAAAGCCAACCTTCTGAAGGCAGAGGAATTGCAGTTGCAGAGACAGAGGGTGGTCCAAAATACCCGCCCAATAAAGGCAAGTGACTTTATATCTAAGATGGGAGCTACCGATGACATTGAGGCATACCTGCATGCATTTGAGGCCACGGCCACTAGGAAGCCTGGCCCAAGCAACAGTGGGTTGGTCTGTTAGCCCCCTTTCTAACCGGGGAATCGCTGAATGCTGTCCGGGACCTGGGCCCTGACCAGGTTACTGACTATGATGCCCTGAAGTCTGAGATCCTCAGCAGATATGGACTCACAAAGTTTGGTATGGCCCAGCGCTTTCACAGTTGGACCTTCCAACCAGACCAACCTCCTCGGGCGCAGATGCATGAACTTGTCCGAATCGCAAGGAAATGGCTGGATCCGTAGAGGAATACAGCAGCGGCGGTGGTGGAGGCCGTTGTGGTGGATCGTTACCTACGCGCCTGCCTTATGAGGCAAAACGGTTCATCAGTCAACAGGCCTTGACCACGGCTGATCTGACCGTGGAAGCTGTGGAAAAGTACCAGGCCACAGCGGAGATGCTGAATGCTTCCGAAAAGACCCCAGGAGTGCGGCCCCACCACAAATGGGAAGAACCCGTCCAAAGGACACCAAGGTCTCGAACCCAGCCACGTCAGGACTTATCCCGGCTCCAGGGGGAGCCAGGAAACCAGGCGGGTCCAAGAAGAGTACACCAGGAGGGGGAAACTCGACAGTGTTACCGGTGTGGGGGAGATGGGACATATCTCCTGGCAGTGTGGGAAACCAGCCGATGAACCTATGCCCACTGCGGAGTCCTCCAGCTCAGCACCCACACACCGTTTTGCCTCGGCTCTTGGGAGTCGAGATGGCGGCCCAGATCGACCCCCACCTGCCCGGTAACTGTGAATCACCATGATGTGGAGGCCTTACTGGATTCTGGTAGCCGGGCCACCCTGGTGCGTAAGGATTTGGTGGGCCCCACGTGTCTGACCCCGGGAAAGTCCTCCCAGTTTCCTGTGTCCATGGGGACACCAGAGAATACCCCATTACTGAACTTACAATGACCAGCACACGGGGAACCATACACACGACGGCGGGGTGGTTGATTCCCTCCCGTCCCTGTCCTAATTGGACGAGACTGCCCAGCCTTTTACCCACTCTGGAGAGAGTCTCAGGAGAGGATAACCCGAGTACCTCGGAAACGGAGAGGCAAGACTCATCCTGGGAAGGCTCGGTGCAATCCTCCGAGTTACTCACTCCCGCCCCGGGCTCTGATAGGGATGGCAGGTGCCCAGACCGACACCGAGACTGGTCCGGATACGGGAGAAGAGAACGCAGCCCAGGAAAGTGCTCCGTTCTCCAGTGAAGAAGACGTCCCAGGCACCCAAGAGCTTCCCCCTCTCACAGGCCAGTATGGTACGGCTCAATTACAAGATCCTACTCTTGCAAATGCCTTAAGAAATGTGCAGGTATTAGAAGGTGTAGTGTTAGGTGATAAGACAACCCCTACTTACCCCCATTTCGCAGTAAACCGAGGGTTAGTATATCAGATAGTCAAGAAAAATGAGGAAGTGCATGAACAGCTCCTCGTGCCACAGCCCTATCGGGCCACAGTACTCAACCTAGCCCACACACACCCGCTGAGGGCCCACTTGGGGGTAGAGAAGACTAAGGAAAGAATCATGCAACGTTTCTTTTGGCCAGGAGTACACAAAGAGATAGAGAACTACTGCCGTAGTTGCCCTGAGTGTCAGCAGGTTGCGCCAAAGCCCACATATAGAAACCCGCTCATTCCCTTGCCCATTATCGAAACTCCTTTTGAGAGGATTGGATTAGACATAGTCGGGCCCTTACCGAAAAGTGCCAGGGGACATCAATACATTCTGGTCATTCTGGACTATGCGTCCCGGTACCGGAGGCCATTCCGCTGAGGAAGGCTACATCCAGACAAATCGCCAAGGAGCTGTTCCGTCTCTCAACTAGTCTGGGAATCCCAAAGAGATATTGACGGACCAAGGGACTCCATTCATGTCCAGGGTGATGAAAGAACTCTGTGCTTTACTGAAAATCAAACAGCTGAGAACCTCGGTCTACCACCCCCAGACAGATGGCTCTAGTCGAACGTTTTAACAAAACACTAAAATCCATGCTGCGGAAAGCGGTAGGGGAAGATGGGCGCAACTGGGATCAGCTGTTACCATACATATTATTTAGCGGTGAGAGAGGGTACCTCAGTCTTCTACTGGGTTTTCACCCTTTGAGCTCTTGCTTTCCTACAGACCCAGAGGACTGCTCGACATCGCCAAGGAGGCCTGGGAGGAGCAGCCATGCCAACAGCGGACACTGATCGACCATGTAGGGGCTATGAGGGAGAGAATGAAGGCCATCTATCCCATGATGCGGGAACACATGGAGGCCAGTCAGCGGCAACAGCAAGCCTCCTACAACAGATCTGCTCAGCCCAGGGAGTTTAAGCCGGGGGGACAGAGTGCTGGTCCTGGTGCCAACCGTTGAGTGCAAATTCCTGGCAACCTGGCAAGGACCATATGAGGTCATTGAACGCATGGGAGAAGTAAACTACAAGGTGAGGCAACCAGATAAAAAGGAAAACTGAGCAGATTTATCATGTTAACCTTTTAAAGAAGTGGCACGCCAGAGAGGCGCTGTTCAGCTCTCTACCCCCACAGAGACCCAGGAACCGGCGCAGAAGAGGTTCAGCTGGGTCCAAATCTGTCCCCACATCAACGACAGATGGCCCTGGAACTCGTGGAGCAGAACCAGGATGTCTTCTCCTCCTTCCCGGTCACACAGAGGTGGTCCAACATGAGATCCGCACCATGCCTGGCCGAGCGGTAAAACCAGCGCCCGTACCGCGTGCCAGAGGCTCGTAAAGTGGTTATACAGAAGGAGGTAAGGAAGATGCGGGGAGTTGGGGAGTAATCGAAGAGTCCCACAGTGCCTGGGCAAGTCCCATCGTACTAGTTCCCAAGCCAGACGGTTCAGTACGATTTTGTAATGACTATCGAAAGTTGAATGAAGTGTCTGAATTTGATGCATACCCAATGCCTCGTGTCGATGATTTAATAGACTCCTTGGGGCATGCTCGTTTCCCTAACCACTCTTGATCTCACAAAAGGCTACTGGCAGGTGCCCTTGACCCCGGCGTCTAAGGAAGACAGCCTTTGCCACCCCGGAGGGCTCTACCAGTATACCCGACTTCCGTTTGGTCTCCACGGGGCACCTGCCACGTTCCAACGCCTGATGGATCGAGTCCTTGCGCCCCCACAAGAGTGCACGAGCGGCTTATTTGGATGATGTGGTTATACAAAGTCAGGATTGGGCCAGCCACCTACCCCCGGGTACAAGCGGTGCTGGATTCGCTCAGGAAGCAGGGCTCACGGCAAACCCGAAGAAGTGCAAGGTGGCCTTCAGTGAGACAAACTACCTGGGGTACACCATTGGGCGGGGTTGGTCAAACCACAGGAAGCCAAACTACGGGCCATACAGGACTGGCCGCAGCCCATCAACAAGAAGCAAGTAAGGTCATTTTGGGCCTCGCTGGCTACTATAGACGCTTTATTGCAGATTTTGCTACCATAGCTGCACCGTTGGACGGAGCTGACGACCAAACGCCACTCACGAATGGTGAAGTGGAACCCTGCGCGGAGGCGGCTTTCCTCAACCTGAAGCGAGCACTCTGCCAGTCCGATCCTGGTGGCACCAGACTTCAAGAAGGAATTCATTGTCCAGCGGATGCTTCGGAGGTGGGTCTGGGTGCTGTCCTCACCCAGGCACATGACGGGGAAGAACATCCCATTCTCTACCTAAGCAGAAAGTTACTTCCAAGAGAGAAGAACTATTCAACGGTGGAGAAAGAATGTCTGGCTGTAGTCTGGGCCCTGGAGTCCCTCTCGGTTCTATCTCCTGGGCCGACGTTTCATGGTGGTATCTGATCACGCCCCCTCTGCAGTGGATGGCCAAGAACAAGGAATCAAACAGTAGAGTAACCAGATGGTTTTTGAGCTTGCAACCGTTTAACTTTTCTGTTGTCCACAGGGCTGGCAAGCACCACGGAAATGCGGACGCCCTCTCCCGGCGTGATGCCTTCTTCGCTGCCTTTACCCAGCGAGGACGTCGGTCCCGAGAGGGGATGTGTGATGTCACGAGAGGCTGTGTCCTGGAGGGACGTTACATCCCCCCTGAGATGGCTGCAAACCCAGACAGCTATGGCTCCATCTGCTGGTATGGTCGGGAACTCCAACCCTCTATGGCCAATCTTCCCACGCAGCTGAAACCAATCAGGAGCTGATGAGCTGAAGGTTTGTTGAAGGGGAAGAGACACGGTCTCAAGCTGGGCTCTCTGGAGGACAAGAGTGCTGCACGTCCACTTCCATGAGGGAATATAAGGATTTGGAGATACTTACCTTTGGGAAATACTCACCTTTGGATATATGCACCTGTGGAAATACGTGTGGGACATTTGGAAGGACGTTTTGCTGGGTTGGCCACTAGCTGCAACGTGGAATACAGTAAGGCTGGGGGAAAAAGTTATTTGAGCGAGGAGAGTTATGATTTTGGATGTGGAAGAGACATCCCTGAACTGTTAACCCTTAAGAGCCACCAGAGAACAGAATTGTGTTATAATTTCGTTAGTTTCCCAAGACCTTTAATAAAATCCTTGTTTTGATTGAACCTGGTCTCCTTGCACTACTTGAGCAATCCCGCTGAAAGCTGTGTAGCCTCTCGTGACATCACAATAGGTACACTTCAACTGTGAGAGACGGAATCTAAAACAAAAATCCAGAAAATCACATTGTATGATTTTTAAGTAATTAATTGCATTTTATTGCATGACATAAGTATTTGATACATCAGAAAAGCAGAACTTAGTATTTGGTACAGAAACCTTTGTTTGCAATTACAGAGATCATACGTTTCCCTGTAGGTCTTGACCAGGTTTGCACACACTGCAGCAGGGATTTTGGCCCACTCCTCCATACAGACCTTCTCCAGATCCTTCAGGTTTCTGGGCTGTTGCTGGGCAATACGGACTTTCAGCTCCCTCCAAAGATGTTCTATTGGGTTCAGGTCTGGAGACTGGCTAGGCCACTCCAGGACCTTGCGATGCTTCTTACGGAGTCCACTCCTTAGTTGCCCTGGCTGTGTGTTTCGGGTCGTTGTCATGCTGGAAGACCCAGCCACGACCCATCTTCAATGCTCTTACTGAGGGAAGGAGGTTGTTGGCCAAGATCTCGCGATACATGGCCCCATCCATCCTCCCTCAATACGGTGCAGTCGTCCTGTCCCCTTTGCAGAAAAGCATCCCCAAAGAATGATGTTTCCACCTCCATGCTTCACGGTTGGGATGGTGTTCTTGGGGTTGTACTCACAACTTTAGATTCCGTCTCTCACAGTTGAAGTGTACCTATGATAAAAATTACAGACCTCTACATGCTTTGTAAGTAGGAAAACCTGCAAAATCGGCAGTGTATCAAATACTTGTTCTCCCCACTGTACATTGTGTATGCATAGAATATTTCATGTTGTGACAATTTTACAGAGACTTGGCAACAGACTGATCAATTGATGTAATTGAGAATTGCACATTAGTTTTTTTTTGTGTATGAGTTGTTTTGATTAGAGTTGTGTTGGAAATCCAGCACTGACATTATTCTGTAAAACTAAGGTAATTGGGTGATTAATAAGCAATTGGCTTGTGAGTGCTGTAGTGTTGCTGGATTACAGGTCTTTCTTTTTTGGATTGCTCTGAAGTTGACTAGTTACCTTTACTTTTCCTGATCGGATGTGGTAAGATTGCCACTAATCAATAATTTGGTAAAATAAAATACAAATACATTTATTTTTTTAATTAATTAATAAAAAGAAAATATATAGATATTGATTAATTAATTAATTAATTAATTAGAAGAAAAAATAGGAGGGAATGATAAGCTACATAGCTTAAAGTTTTTGGGGTTTACTAATTAATTGGTTTAAAATAATAATAATAATAATAATAAAATAATTCACAATAAAGGAAGATAAAAGAAGCGGTTACAATGGGGAGAAAGGACATCAAAACAATGAAAGTAATTGCTCCTGTTGATGTAGTTCAAAATAGTAATCCTTTAGTTAATTTCAAGGTTATCTGGAAAATTTAATAAACGTTGGCCTGATATTGAACAACCATGGCCAGTGGAAGGGACTCTTAACCCAGACGTCATCAAGATAATGTAAGTGCTTGTATCCACATATAAGGCAGATCAAAAGAAGGAATAAAAAGAGGAACAACGTAAAGAAAAGAGACAAAGAGAGCTGGGTGTTCTTAAGCTGTTTGAAAAGGACAACAACTGATAAAAGATACAAAAGATAAAAAGAGACAGAGGTATAGAGAAAATGGCAAAAGAGGTGAAGGTAACAGAAAAACTAATGGCAGAAGTCAATACACCTTTCTCACATACGGATTCAGCAAAAATACCCACACCTTACGAGGAAGAAGTAGAGTTGAAGGGACGTCTATCCTCAGCTTCCAGTGATCATTCAGGAGGGTGATTATTGCATCAGAGATGAAGATGAACGAATAATAGAGAGAGGACAAGCAGAAACGACCATAAAGATGAATCCAAATTCCAAAAGTAAGAAGAAAACGAGATGTCTGGAAACTAAGGGTGGAGTGAGGTTCAGGAGGATGGAACTTGAAGATGATGATGATGATGATCAGAGTGATTCAGAAGAGATCATGGATGGATATGACCCTGTGATCAGACGGAGGTTGGCCAGAGCGGAAAGAAGGGGGTGATGGAAGTTGGAAGAAGAAGAATACAAGAGATTCGAGTTCTGATGAAAGTGAAGATGGAGACAGCGATGAAGATTTGGAGATTAAAGGTGCTTCATATTCAAGAGGATTTTATCCTACAATGACTAGCACAGAAGAAATAGAAAAATATATAGATCGATGCATATCATGCCTGGATAAGGCCAATAATTTAGAAGAAGTAAGAGAACTGGAAGAACAACTCAAGAAGCTGAAGATACAGAAGAAAAAACTGCTGAAAAAAGGATCCCAAGAATTGGAGAAGAGGTATACATTGAGGCCAAAACAAGGGAGCACAAGTAAGAAGATGATGCCAGTGATAATTCGAGGACAGAACCTGGAGTATAAGCCTTTGCAGAATACTGATATGTCAGATATACTTGAGAAGCTGCCTACTCTTCAAGATGGAGCATATCCTTGGATTTCTAAATTGGAAGAAATTACGGTGGGAACACAGTCTGCCATAGGAGACATTAAGAGACTTTTGGCTAATCTCCTTGGGATTCCAGGTATGGAAGACATTTTTCAGAGAGCTGGACTTCATCGATATGTGGGGACTGCAGTGAATGATCCTGAATTGTTAGCTGCAAGTAGAAATCGGCTGTGGAGAGCACTGAAAGATACGTTTCCAACAAATGTGCATCCTGACAACATTCTGATTGACCCACTAGGACAACAAGAAAATCCGAGAGCCTATATGTCAAGAGTTCATCAAGTGTGGAGAAATATTACCGGAAATGATCCAGATGTGAGTCAAATTGAGCTGTCAATGTTGAGAGCTAAACTACAGATGGGACTTCCCTCATCAGTAAGGAGCAAACTGGCAGAGGTGGTTGGACTTGGAAGCATGACAAAAGGTGTCTATACAGATCATATAGCCTGTCAAGTGGATCTGTACCGGAAAAAGGAACACAACCAGAAAGAACAGGACCAAGAAACTCTCAGAAAACTAAATCAAATACAACTGGTGGAGAATAAGAAGGAGAAGAAACAAGCTTTGGTTATGTAGAATCAGTGTGCACCAAATCAACAATCACTGCCACAGCTTCAACCGAACCAGTTCCAACCGCAATTGTACCAGCCACCAATAGCGGTACCAGTTGTATCATATCCACAGCCAGTTTCTGGACAGACACAGAATTGGAGAGGAAGAGGACGAGAAGTCTTAGGAAGAGGAAGAGGAGGAAGATTTAAGCCATACTTCCAGCAATCTTCAGAAGTGTGTTATAATTGTGGACAGGTTGGTCACTTTGCCCGTGAGTGTAATGGGCCAGGAGGAAACACCAGAGGGAATTTCAGAGGAAGATACAGGGGCCAGTCAAGATCATCTGGAGGACCGGTGAACCCTTATAGGGGCCCGGAGCAAGGATTCTAGAGGTGCCCAGAAGATCCGAAAGGGGGTGTCAGCTGGTAGCATCAGGACCGGAAAAATATCCAAAAATTGAGGTGAAAGTAAACAACCGACCATTGGAAGTGATGGCAGATAGCGGAGCTGCTTTCACCTGTGTTCGGCCTAAAGATGCTACACATCTCCCTATGTCCAATCAACTAATTAGGACAATCGGATTTGAGGGAGTGAAACAGCTGATTCCTCTTACGGAACCAATTGAGCTCTGCTATAAAAATCAGAAAATTACAATACCCATACTGGTATCGGAACATACAACCTATTGCATTGTTGGGAAGAGATGCATTGTGTAGATTTAATTGTACAATAAAATGTACGCCAGATGGCTGTCTGGTAGAATTGCCAAAAGAAAAGGTTTACTAATTGTTGATGACGACAGAGATTGACTCTTCTTCAGTATTTTGGATTGGAAATCTCAGTGCAGATTTTTTGAAGCAGGCTAAGATATGGGAGAAATTCATTGTAGCAAACATGCCAGATGTGAGGCTTCCGGAATATCCATTTCATTGTACGCTCAATTATTTCAAGAATGCTGCCCAATCGAACTCAGAGGAATGGTTGAGTCATCAACCAAAGAAAGTTCAACTCAGCTCATGTTGCATAATTTTAGGACCACAAGGAGCAGCTATGAAGATAAACACAGACAATTATCTGGATAAAGAATTTGACATTGAGGAGAGTGTGCCACATGTGACCTTGTTGGTTTCTGAAGACTATGAGCAGAAGCATATAGGAGAAATGATGACAGAAGCAGAGAAAGCTATTTTTGTGCCAATGGGGAAGAATTTGGCGATTTGGAGGAGTGAAGATCGGCGATTTCTCAGGATCATGATTTCGGCTCGGGGACGGGGACAGCCACAAGCTGTACGGATGACACATGAATCTATTTGCAGTGTGAAGATGGATTCAGACCCTATGAAAGAGGAGATGTTGCAACAAGTTCCAGAATGTTTGTGGTCTCAACACAGTACTGATATTGGACTTGTGAAATCAGCCCAACCGGTGAAAGTTGAACTTCGACCAGGAGCCAGACCTCCTTGGAAGAATCAGTATCCATTGAAAGATGAAGCAATCCAAGGGATTGAACCACAAATTGAAGGACTTTTCGAAAGCGTTTTGAAGAAAGAAAAAAAAAATCCTCAGAGTAACAAGCATTTGTTGCCTTTGAAGAAACCTGATGAGACTTATCGTATGGTTCATGATTTGAGAGCAGTGAATGAAGTAGTAAATGAATTTCCAGCAGAAGATTTGGTAGGGATAGATCAGATCATGCAAAGCACTGTCATTCAGTATGTGGATGATATAATTATCTGTTTACAGAATAAGGAAACGTGTCATAAAGACTCAATTAAATTTGACTTTATGTTTTTTTACCCCATATGTAACTCTGTGTTGTTGTTTTTATCGCACTGCTTTGCTTTATCTTGGCCAGGTCGCAGTTGTAAATGAGAACTTGTTCTCAACTGGCTTACCTGGTTAAATAAATGTGAAATAAAAATAAAAATAAATAAATTGCTACAGGTATTGGTAGAAAAGAGGCATGTGCAACCAAGCGAAAAGAAGCTAAGTAGGTTGCCAAGTTTTTGTGTAAAGAAGTCATAAGCAGGTGGGGATTTCCCGATCGAAATATCCTCAGATAGTGGGAAAGAGTTTTGTGGATAAATCAGTGAAATTGATTTTTCAAAAATTTGAGAAAAATAAATTTGGGGAAAAAAGTCAGACCAAAATGTTAGGAAAACTAGGGTTGAAGTAACTCTAGGAAATTTTGAATATCTGATTGTGTGATAATTTTCACATTTCTTTATATATTATTGTGATATTTAGTATTTTCTTATGAATCAAAGGGGGGAAATGGAATGTGATTCCTTTTATATATCATTTTTATATTATTGTTGACATTGATGTTTTAATTTGCATGTGTTGTTTTGCAAAAGATACTGGTTGGTGTTTTCTTTTCTTCCAGAAGTATATGGGGATGTGTAGAGTGGGATTCAAATACTCAAACATGGACAATATGAAGGGACTGGAGGAAGTTGAACAAGGTGTGGAAATGTTCAAATTCCATCATCGACGTTGCATTGAAAGTCGACACTGCGGAGGAGCTGCAGTTTAGTGGACTACATTCCAGTGTTATATTCTTTCTGTATTAATTTTTGAAGAATGATGTTTTCTGTTGTTGGGTACATGTGGGGACCTCAGATGTTTTTGTTTATTTCGTTGAAGCTTAGGGATATTGGGTCTAGGCAGGGACAGAGAGAATCCACAGGAGTGTCCGATGGGTCGACCAGCCTGAATGTGGACATTTTTGATTGTATTTTGTTTTCTGAGGTTTTCATGTGTATTCAATTGCATCATAGCTTAAAATGCATTGATAAAGATTTATAAATTGATCTGGAGTACTTAGGTGGTCGCCTGGGGCAGAGGGGCCCTGAGATAATTTTCCTGTCTTGATTGATTGATGGATATTTGGAATGAAAGCTGTCAGACAGGTTTTTCGCTCTTACACTCCATAACAATTTATTTACACTTCATAACAATTTATTTACACTCCATAAACTTGGTTTTATTGCTAAAGTTACACAAGATTTGTCATAATCCTATTATTTTTGTTTTCGAGACTTAATTAGTCTCAAAGGGGGGAAATATGTAGTATCTGAAAGTCTATGATTTTGCTGATGTTTGCAAATGGTGTGTTAGAGGAACTTGGCTCTGCTTGCGGAAACATCTGGAAAACATTACTATAGGGGCCCCCTAAAACAGAGGAGAGTCTGCTATGTAGAGGCCAGGGATTGGTCTATTAAAATTACGCCATATTATGTTACATAGTGTCACGGTCGTCTAGGAGCGAAGGAGACCAAGGCGCAGCGTGTGCAAGAAACATGACTTTATTAATTAAAGTTTCGAACTACAAACAAAAGACGACTCATGAAGTCCACGGTTACACTGACCGAAACGGAACAAAAACCCACAACACCCAAAGGAAAACATACAGATAAATATGGCTCCCAATCAGAGATAACGAGCCGACAGCTGACACTCGTTACCTCCGATTGGGAGTCACATGACTACACAAGAACTAACCAAAACCACACACACCCAAATGAACACACCCTATTCCCAACCTAACCAAAACAAACCCCAACAAAACGAATACACCCTGGCTCAAATACAAGTCCCGGAGCCAGAGTGTGACAGTACCCCCCCCTAAAGGCGCGGACTGCGACCGCGCCTCAACTAGGGCTAACCAAGGGAGGGCTGGGTGGGCATACCTCTTCGGCGGTGGTTCTGGCTCTGGTCGTGGTCCCCACCCCACCATAGTCACTACCCGCTTCCGTAGCCTCCTCCAACTGACCACCCTCCAACTTAACCCCACTGGATTAAGGGGCAGCACCGGACTAAGAGGCAGCACCGGACTAAGGGGCAGCACCGGACTAAGGGGCAGCACCAGGATAAGGGGCAGCAGCAGGATAAGGAGCAGCACCAGGATAAGGGGCAGCACCAGGATAAGGGGCAGCACCGGGCTAAGGGGCAGCACCGAACTAAGAGGCAGCACCGGACTAAGGAGCAGCACCAGGATAAGGGGCAGCACCAGGATAAGGGGCAGCACCGGGCTAAGGGGCAGCACCGGACTAAGGGGCAGCACCGGACTGAATGGCGGATCCTGGCTGGCTGGCTCTGGCGGATCCTGGCTGGCTGGCGGATCCTGGCTGGACGGCTCTGGCGGATCCCGGCTGGGCGGCTCTGGCGGATCCTGGCTGGACGGCTCTGGCGGATCCTGGCTGGACGGCTCTGGCGGATCCTGGCTGGACGGCTCTGGCGGATCCTGGCTGGACGGCTCATGGCTGGCTGACGGATCTGGCTGCTCATGGCTGGCTGGACGGATCTGGCTGCTCATGGCTGGCTGATGGATCTGGCTGCTCATGGCTGGCTGAAGGATCTGGCTGCTCATGGCTGGCTGACGGATCTGGCTGCTCATGGCAGGCTGACGGATCTGGCTGCTCATGGCTGGCTGACGGATCTGGCTGCTCATGGCTGGCTGACGGATCTGGCTGCTCATGGCTGGCTGACGGATCTGGCTGCTCATGGCTGGCGGAAGGCTCTGGCTGATCCTGTCTGGCGGAAGGCTCTGGCTGATCCTGTCTGGCGGAAGGCTCTGGCTGATCCTGTCTGGCGGAAGGCTCTGGCTGCTCCTGTCTGGCGGAAGGCTCTGGCTGATCCTGTCTGGCGGAAGGCTCTGGCTGATCCTGTCTGGCGGAAGGCTTTAGCGGCTCCGGTCTGGCGGACGGCTCTAAAGGCTCATGACAGACGGGCGGCTTTGCAGGCTCAGTACAGACGGGCAGTTCATGCAGCGCTTGGCAGACGGACAGTTCAGACGGCGTTGGGCAGACGGGCAGTTCAGGCGCCGTTGGGCAGACGGGCAGTTCAGGCGCCGTTGGGCAGACGGCAGACTCTGGCCGGCCGAGACGCACTATAGGCCTGGTGCGTGGTGCCGGAACTGGAGGTACCGGGCTGAGACACGCATCTCAGGGCTAGTGCGGGGAGAAGGAACAGGGCATGCTGGACCCTGGGGACGCACATAAGGCCTAGTGCTTGGTGCCGGAACTGGTGGTCCCGGGCTGAGGACACGCATCTCAGGGCTAGTGCGGGGAGCAGCAACAGGGCATGCTGGACCCTGGGGACGCACATAAGGCCTAGTGCGTGGTGCCGGAACTGGTGGTCCCGGGCTGAGGACACGCATCTCAGGGCTAGTGCGGGGAGCAGCAACAGGACGCACAGGACTCTGGGGACACACAGGAGGCTTGGTGCGTGGTGTAGGCACTGGTGGTACTGGGCTGGCGACGCACCCCGTAGGCTTGTTGCGTGGAGCAGGAACAGGCCGGGTTGGGCTGGCGACGCACATCGTAGGCTTCGTACGTGGAGCCGGAACAGGCCAGGCTGGGCTGGCGACGCACACCGTGGGCTTAGTGCGTGGAGTAGGAACATGCCGGTCCGTACTGGGAACACACACCATTGGCCTTAACCGGGGATCAGGAACGGGCCGGACCGGACTGGTAACACACCTCAGTCTCTCACGCCGTGCCTCAACTACTTCCCTCCCTCTACTCGCCAATGGCTCCCGTAATCCGGTAGCCTTCTCTCCACGTCTCCCTGTGGCAGCCTCCTGCTGCCCAGCCGCCAGCCATGTGCCCCCAAAAAAATTTTTTGGGGGTTGCCTCTCGTCCTTCCAACGATGGTCCTGCTGACGCCGTTGCTCCCTCTCGCCAGGGCCTTGATCCTCCCCCCAAGGTCCCTTGCCCCCGAGCATGTCCTCCCAGGACCACGATTTGCCCACCTGGGCCATCGCCAGCCTCTCGATCTCCTTACCCGGCGCTTCCTCCCATGTCCAGCTGTCTTGCTCCTGGACACGCTGCTTGGTCCTTTTACGGTGGGTTTTTCTGTCACGGTCGTCTAGGAGCGAAGGAGACCAAGGCGCAGCGTGTGCAAGAAACATGACTTTAATAATTAAAGTTTCGAACTACAAACAAAAGACGACTCATGAAGTCCACGGTTACACTGACCGAAACGGAAACAAAAACCCACAACACCCAAAGGAAAACATACAGATAAATATGGCTCCCAATCAGAGATAACGAGCCGACAGCTGACACTCGTTACCTCCGATTGGGAGTCACATGACTACACAAGAACTAACCAAAACCACACACACCCAAATGAACACACCCTATTCCCAACCTAACCAAAACAAACCCCAACAAAACGAATACACCCTGGCTCAAATACAAGTCCCGGAGCCAGAGTGTGACACATAGGATATAAATACCATGTTTTGAACAAAGGACGGGGAGAATAACATATTAGAGATTGGGTCAGTTGTTCTCCGAAATTTCTGCAGGAGTCTGTAAATTGATACTGTAATCTTTGATGTAATAAACCATTATAATCAAGGACAGTGTCAGCGGATTTCTTGTCATCACAGCATGTCAGCATCGTTGTCTTGACACCACAGTGTACATTGTCATCCACCTGAACTCAACCCTGTTAATGCTGTCCTCTATTGATGTTCTCTATTGAAGCTGGGTTGTGTTCATTTGAGCACACACCATAACAAAATGTGTTGCAAGTTCAGATAGTATTCTACCTCCTGTTTCACTGGGTTTTCTTCTGTGTTGTGCCTTCTAAACATTACCCTGTCCTTTATTGACTTCTTCTCTGTCCGTCTCTGTAGTGGCCTGTTGTTGTTATTGTTGTATTGACCATGTTGTCTTCTGTTCTTATTTCCCCAGTGTCCTGGCTGTGAGGTGGTGCTGGTCTCTGGGTGCTGGTCTAGGTGGAGAGGCAGAGGCAGGAGGAATCTGCAGCGGAGGAGAGGCTGTGGGTGTTGAGGTGGTGTCCATGCCAGGCCATGCCTGGGGGCCGGAGAGGGCCGAGTAGATAGCAGCTCTGCTCTGCCCTCCCTAGAGACACTGGTAGGAGGCAGCCTCAGCAATGTCAACGGACCCAGAAACAGGTGAGGAATGGATGAGGGGAGACGACACACAGAGAGATACACACACACACACAGACGTGGTACAATACTGTACTACAACAAGCAGGCTTAACATCCCCTCCCCAAACACACATATATACACATACTTTACTTATTTACGCAAGGCTCCATGGGAAATGAAATGTGGAGGCCTATTTGATCCGAGCCCCTGTTGAGAACGTTAGAAGTTGACTATCAGTCTGCAACTACCATAAGACGGTCATATCTTCTTCCTTCCCATCCTGACTGGGATTTACATTTACATTTGAGTCATTTAGCAGACGCTCTTATCCAGATTGACTTACAGGAGCAGATTTTTCACCTGATTTAGAGTAGAGGTTAGGTTAGTCAGATACAGTGCCTTGACAAGTATTCAGCCCCTTTTGGCGTTTTTCCTATTTTGTTGCATTGCAACCTGTAATCTAAATTGATTTTTATTTGGACATAATGGACATCCACAAAATAGTCCAAATTGGTGAAATGAAAAGAATTACTTATTTCAAAAAATTCTAAAAAATAAAAACGGAAAAGTGATATGTGCATATGTATTCACCCCCTTTGCTATGAAGCCCCTAAATAACATCGGGTGCAACCAAATACCTTCAGAAGTCACATAATTAGTTAAATAAAGTTCACTTGTGTGCAATCTAAGTGTCACATGTTCTGTCACATGATCTCAGTATATATACACCTGTTCTGAAAGGCCCCAGGGTCTGCAACACCACTAAGCAAGCGGCACCATGAAGACCAAGCTCTCCACACAGGTCAGGGACAAAGTTGTGGAGAAGTACAGATCAGGGTTGGGTTATAAAAAAAATATCAGAAAATGTGTACATCCTACGGAGCACCATTAAATCCATTATTAAAACATGGAAAGAATATGGCTCCACAACAAACCTGCCAAGAGAGGGCCGCCCACCAAAACTCACGGACCAGTCAAGGAGGGCATTAATCAGAGAGGCAACAAAGAGACCAAAGATAACCCTGAAGGAGCTGCAAAGCTCCATAGCATAGATTGGAGTATCTGTCCATTGGACCACTTTAGGCCATACATTCCACAGAGCTGGGCTTTATGGAAGGGGGCCAGAAAAAGCCATTGCTTAAAGAAAAAATAAGCAAACACGTTTGGTGTTCGCCCAAAAGGCATGCGGGAGACTCCCCAAACATATGGAAGAGGGTACTCTGGTCAGATGAGACTAAAATTGAGCTATTTGGCCATCAAGGAAAACGCTATGTCTGGCGCAAACCCAACACCTCTCATCACCCCAAGAACACAGTGAAGCATGGTGGTGGCAGCATCATGCTGTGGGGATGTTTTTCATCGGCAGGGACTGGGAAACTGGTCAGAATTGAAGGAATGATGGATGGCGCTATATACAGGGAAATTCTTGAGGGAAACCCGTTTCAGTCTTCCAGAGATTTGAGACTAGGATGGAGGTTCACCTTCCAGCGGGACAATGACCCTAAGCATACTGCTAAAGCAACACTTGAGTGGTTTAAGGGGAAACATTTAAATGTCTTGGAATGGCCTAGTCAAAGCCCAGACCTCAATCCAATTGAGAATCTGTGGTATGACTTAAAGATTGCTGTACACCAGCGGAACCCATCCAACTTGAAGGAGCTGGAGCAGTTTTGCCTTGAAGAATGGGGAAAAATCCCAGTGGCTAGATGTGCCAAGCTTATAGAGACATACCCCAAGAGACTTGCAGCTGTAATTGCTGCAAAAAGGGGGGTGAATAGTTATGCACGCTCAAGTTTTCTGTTTTTTTTGGTCTTATTTCTTGTTTGTTTCAAAATAAAAAATATTTTGCATCTTCAAAGTGGTAGGCATGTTGTGTAAATCAAATGATACAAACCCCCCCAAAAATCCATTCAAATTCCAGGTTGTAAGGCAAGAAAATAGGAAAAATGCCAAGGAGGTGAATAGTTTCACAAGACACTGTAGTGCACTACTTTATTTTCTAATATTCTAATGAGTCAACCACTAACATTACAGTATGATATTCTAATATTCTAATGAGTCAACCACTAACATTACAGTATGATATTCTAATATTCTAATGAGTCAACCACTAACATTACAGTATGATGTTCTAATATTCTAATGAGTCAAGCATTAACATTACAGTATGATGTTCTAATATTCTATTGAGTCAACCACTAACATTACAGTATGATATTCTAATATTCTAATGAGGCAACCACTAACATTACAGTATGATATTCTAATATTCTAATGAGGCAACCACTAACATCACAGTATGATATTATAATATGCTAATGAGTCAAACACTAACATTACAGTATGATATCATAATGAGGCAACCAATAACATTACAGTATGATATTCTAATATTCTAATGAGTCAACCACTAACATTACAGTATGATATCATAATGAGGCAACCAATAACATTACAGTATGATATTCTAATGAGTCAACCACTAACATTACAGTATGATATTATAATGAGTCAACCACTAACAGTACAGTATATTTTAATATTCTAATGAGTCAACCACTAACATTTACGTCATTTAGCAGACGCTCTTATCCAGAGCGACTTACAGTTAGTGAGTGCATACATTCTTATACATTATTCTACATTTTATTTTTTTTCATACTGGCCCCCGTGGGAATCGAACCCACAACCCTGGCGTAGCAAACGCCATGCTATACCAACTGAGCTACATCCCTGCCGGCCATTCCCTCCCCTACCCTGGACCAATTGTTCGCCGCCCCATGGGTCTCCTGGTCATGAACGGCTACGACAGAACCTGGATTCGAACTAGGATCTCTAGTGGCACAGCTAGCAGTGTGATGCAGTGCCTTAGACCAAGGGGAGCCAGCAGGCCAGAGGTGGATGAACGCAATGCCCTCGTTTGGGTGTAGGGACTGATCAGAGCCCGAAGGTACAGAGGTGCCCGTTCCCCTCACTGCTCCATAGGCAAGCACCATGGTCTTGTAGCGGATGCGAGCTTCAACTGGAAGCCAGTGGAGTGTGCGGAGGAGGGGGTGACGTGAGAGAACTTGGGAAGGTTGAACACCAGACGGGCTGCGGCATTCTGGATGAGTTGTAGGGGTTTAATGGCACAGGCAGGGAGGCCAGCCAACAGCGAGTTGCAGTAGTCCAGACGGGAGATGACAAGTGCCTGGATTAGGACCTGTGCCGCTTCCTGTGTAAGGCAGGGTCGTACTCTCCGAATGTTGTAGAGCATGAACCTGCAGGAGCGGGTCACCGCCTTGATGTTGGCGGAGAACGACAGGGTGTTGTCCAGGGTCATGCCTAGGCTCTTCGCACTCTGGGAGGAGGACACAGCGGAGTTGCCAACCGTGATGGCGAGATCATGGAACGGGCAGTCCTTCCCCGGGAGGAAGAGCAGCTCCGTCTTGCCAGGGTTCAGCTTGAGGTGGTGATCTGTCATCCATACTGATATGTCTGCCAGACATGCAGAGATGCGATTCGCCACCTGGTTATCAGAAGGGGGAAAGGAGAAGATTAGTTGTGTATCGTCAGCGTAGCAATGATAGGAGAGGCCATGTGAGGATATGACAGAGCCAAGTGACTTGGTGTATAGGGAGAAAAGGAGAGGGCCTAGAACTGAGCCCTGGGGGACACCAGTGGTGAGAGCACGTGGTGCGGAGACAGCTTCTCGCCACGCCACTTGGTAGGAGCGACCGGTCAGGTAGGACGCAATCCAGGAGTGAGCCGCGCCGGAGATGCCCAGCTCGGAGAGGGTGGAGAGGAGGATCTGATGGTTCACAGTATCAAAGGCAGCAGACAGGTCTAGAAGGACAAGAGCAGAGGAGAGAGAGTTAGCTTTAGCAGTGCGGAGAGCCTCCGTGACACAGAGAAGAGCAGTCTCAGTTGAATGACCAGTCCTAAAACCTGACTGGTTTGGATCAAGAAGGTCATTCTGAGAGAGATAGCAAGAGAGTTGGCTAAAGACGGCACGCTCAATAGTTTTGGAAAGAAAAGAAAGAAGGGATACTGGTCTGTAGTTGTTGACATCAGTGGGATCGAGTGTTGGTTTCTTGAGAAGGGGAGCAACTCTCGCTCTCTTGAAGACGGAAGGGACATGGCCAGCGGTCAAGGATGAGTTGATCAGCGAGGTGAGGTAGGGGGAGAAGGTCACCGGAGATGGTCTGGAGAAGAGAGGAGGGGATGGGGTCAAGCGGGCAGGTTGTTGGGCGGCCTGCAGTCACAAGTCGCAGGATTTTATCTGGAGAGAGAGGGGAGAAAGAAGTCAAAGCATAGGGTAGGGCAGTGTGAGTAGGACCAGCAGTGTCATTAGACTTAACAAACGAGGATCGAATGTCGTCAACCTTCTTTTCAAAGTGGTTGACGAAGTCATCCACAGAGAGAGAGGAGGGGGGGGGGGGGAGGATTCAGGAGGGAGGAAAATGTGGCAAAGAGCTTCCTGGGGTTAGAGGCAGATGCTTGGAATTTAGAGTGGTAGAAAGTGGCCTTAGCAGCAGAAACAGATGAAGAAAATGTAGAGAGGAGGGAGTGAAAAGATGCCAGGTCGGCAGGGAGTTTAGTTTTCTTCCATTTCCGCTCCGCTGCCCGGAGCTCTGTTCTGTGAGCTCGCAATGAGTCATCAAGCCACGGAGCTGGAGGGGAGGACCGAGCCGGCCGGGAGGATAGGGGACACAGAGAGTCAAAGGATGCAGAAAGGGAGGAGAGGAGGGTTGAGGAGGCAGAATCAGGAGATTGGAGGGAGAAGGATTGAGCAGAGGGAAGAGATGATAGGATGGAAGAGGAGAGAGTAGTGGGAGAGAGAGAGCGAAGGTTGCGGCGGCGCATTACCATCTGTGTAGGGGCATAGTGACTAGTGTGGGAGGAGAGCGAGAGAGAAAAGGAAACAAAGTAGTGGTCGGAGACATGGAGGGGAGTTGCAGTGAGATTAGTAGAAGAGCAGCATCTAGTAAAGATGAGGTCAAGCGTATTGCCTGCCTTGTGAGTAGGGGGGGACGGTGAGAGGGTGAGGTCAAAAGAGGAGAGAAGTGGAAAGAAGGAGGCAGAGAGAAATGAGTCAAATGTGGAAATAGGGAGGTTGAAATCCCCCAAAACTGTGAGGGGTGAGCCATCCTCAGGAAAGGAACTTATCAAGGCGTCAAGCTCATTGATGAACTCTCCAAGGGAACCTGGAGGGCGATAGATGACAAGGATATTGTCACACTCTGGCTCCAGGACTTGTGTATTTGAGCCAGGGTGTATGTTGTTGTTGGGTTTTGGGTGATTTTTTATGTTTGCAGGTCTGTCACGTTTATTTCTATGTGGGGAGTTCTGTTGTGTCTATTTCTAGGTTGTGGTTGTGTTTCCTTGTTTGTAGTTAATGACTCCCAATCGGAGGTAACGAGTGTCAGCTGTCGGCTCGTTATCTCTGATTGGGAGCCATATTTAGGCTGTAGGTTTTCTTGTGTTAGTTGTGGGTTTTTGTTCCAAGTTCAGGCATTGTTTCTGTTGGACTTCACTTTCGTCTTTTGTTTTTGTATTGACGTGCTTTCTAATTAAAGTCATCATGTTCACTCGCAACGCTGCGCATTGGTCTCCTGATTTAGACGATCGTGACAGATATTAAGCTTAAATGGGCTAGTGACTGTGACAGCATGGAATTCAAATGAGGAGATAGACAGATGGGTTAGGGGAAAATTGAGAATGTCCACTTGGGAGAGATGAGGATTCCTGTGCCACCACCCCTCTGACCAGATCCTCTCGGGGTATGCGAGAACACATGGTCAGACGAGGAGAGAGCAGTAGGAGTAGCAGTGTTTTCAGTGGTAATCCATGTTTCCGTCAGCGCCAGGAAGTCGAGGGACTGGAGATTAGCATAGGCTGGGATGAAGTCAGCTTTGTTGGCAGCAGAACGGCAGTTCCAGAGGCTGCCTGAGACCTGGAACTCCAGGTGTGGGGGTGCGTGCAGGGACCACCAGGTTAGAGAGGCAGCAGCCACGCGGTGTGGGGGCGTTTGTGTAGCCTGTGCAGAGAGGAGAGAACAGGGATAGGCAGAGGCATAGTTGACAGGCTGTAGCAAATGGCTACAATAATGCAGAGGAGATCGGAATGAAATGAACTAAACATCTGGGACAGTAGAGAGCAGGGCCTCCCTCACCAAAAACTTCTACTTCTAACAACTATAATTGTTTCACTGAACCACCCGAACAAAAACTCTACCAACTTCCACCTTTAGAAATCAGAATTGTTGTGAACCACAGCGGTTCAATGTTTAAAGGAATAGACTCAACCCACTTTATTCAGCTAGCTAACTATGACACCATAGCTAACTAGCATGCTAGCATCCAAAAACACACAGTTTAGCACCAACACTTGCATCCAAAAAACACACAGTTTAGCGCCAACACTTGGTCACAACAAACCACCAATAGTGTGTTAACACACTAAGCAGATAATTCGTGTCCGTGTCTGTTGGCTAGCTAGCAATGGCCACTGTGTTGACCTTGTTTGAAGAACGGCTAGCTAGCTAGCTTCGTACTACCCGGCACCGCCGAACAACAATGCCAACCCACAGTAACTAACCACAACAGCCCACGATGCCTAGCTATGACGCCATAGCTAACTAGCATGCTAGCATCCAATAACACACAGTTTAGCACCAATACTTGGTTACAACAAACCACCAAGAGTGTGTTAACACACTAAACAGATAATTCATGTCCGTGTCTAGTTTCTTTCGTAACGCAGCAAAAAATTAAGCGTTGGTTAGCTAGCACATTAACATTGGAAACAACTCTCCACCGTTGCACTAAACAGATAATTACCAATAAACGTTACCAGTAGCTACCCGCTAGCTAGCTAGCATACCAAGAGTGTGTTAACACACAAAACAGATCATTCATGTCCGTGTCAAGTTCCTTTCATAACGCAGCAAAAAAATTAACGTTGGCTAGCTAGCTAGCACATTAGCTAGCACATTAACATTGGAAACCACTCTCCACCATTGCACTAAACAGATAATAACCAATAAACGTTACCAGTAGCTACCCGCTAGCTAGCTAGCCTCGTGCTTCGCCGGGCTCCGCCGTAACAATACTTAAACAATACGTAAACAATACTTACCTACAATAATTGCCTACGGAAACCTACAATAACTACCTAAATAAACTACCTACCTACGATCTAAATACATGGTTTAAGCTTTACTCAACACCAATGAGAAGCCAAGCTTACCTCCTGCTAGAGAAAAACACAACCTCTCCCGACGAAGTTCACTCTCGCTTCGTACAATGTCCTAAGCGCAATCAAGTAAACACCACATCTTCCTTCCTAATCTGACTTTTGAATCTTGGTCCATCGACCTTTCTGTAAAACTGTAAACTATTCATATAAATGCCGGCCCTTGTGCTCAGAGTACCATCTCTTCTGCCACACATCTATCAAAATGGCTCTGATCTTACATTTGGCCTCATCTCTACCCAGTGGAACATTAATATACATTATATCTCGTTTCAAAGCTATTTTAGCTAACTGGTCTACAATTTCATTCCCTTCCACACCAGAATGTGCTGGGACCCAGCAGAATCTCACTACTACACCCATTCTCTCAATTCTCCATAATAACATTAATAACTCCAATAGCAGGTCACTCCTATTAGATTTACCAGATGATAAACTATTCAATACAGACAAAGAATCTGAGTATACTATAATTCTAACAGGTTGTACGTCCTCCACCCACTTGAGGGCAACTATTATCACCAACAGTTCAACTGAGTATACTGACAGTTCATCTGTTAGTCTTCTACATATCTGCACATCAAATTCAGGAACGTAAACGCCTGCTCCTGTGAGCCCACTATCTGGGTCCTTGGATCCATCTGTGAAAAGTGGTAGAAAAGCATAAAAACTTCTACCAATGTAATTGTCAACCAGTTTCACTATATCACTGACTTCTGACCAATCTTTCCTTTTCTCTACCAAGGTTAGATCAACAACAGGGTCTGGGAGTAACCATGGAGGAACATCCCCTATCACCACAGAAGGGCCAACCTCCAACTCCCTCAAACCACTCTCATCAGCAAGCTTTCCAACTGTCCAACCAAAACCACTGCCTTGTCTACTAGTATATTCCCAACAGTCATCTAGAACAGTAGCAGTGGGATGCTCAACCTCACAGCCTTTCAACCCAATAAGATAATGACCATTTTTACGCTGTATATCCAAAGGCATCTCTCCTGCCTCCACCAGTAAGGCACATACAGATGTTGATTTAAATGCACCAGTACATATCCTTAAAGCTATATACTGGATTCTGTCCAGCTTCTGAAGCCAAGTTTTGCCTTGTTCGATAAACTATACACCCGTAATCAATTGTCGTCCTGATCAGAGCTCTATAAATATCCATCAACAATTGGTTATGAATGGGGTGCTGACAGACAGAGACCCACACAACCAACTACTGCAAAAGTGATGGAATGAGAGAGGCAGAGACACTGTACATTGCCATAATGTAACGTTTCTTCTTCTTTGGAGTTTAACGGCGGTTGGCATCCAATATGTTGCATTACCGCCCCCAACTGGACTATAATATAACTCTATTTTACTTTGTGATACAAAATGGAAAAAGGGGAAAGGAACATTTAATTAAAAACCTTCCAACTAACCCTACACTCATTAAATACCCACTACCCCATTCCACTACTTTGACCCTATCTGCTCCTGCACCATGCCAACGGCCTGGGAGGACGGGACACCACCACTCAACACACCCTGTAACTCTTCTGAAGTCTAATCTTGTATGCCCAAATACTTCTCTGCAGCTGCCACCACAATATCTATTTTCTGTGATTTACGTTCAATTTCTACGGTACAGTTGATAACCATTGCTATGAACTCTAAGAAGCTAACTTTACTAAAGCATATATCACTCGTTGGCCTATCCCTCTGTGCTGGCACAGATCTACTACTCACAGGGATCCTCTCAGGATCTCTCACCCTTGACCCATCCTCCTCTACTTCCTTCACTGCCTCAGCATACCACACCTTCTGCACTACTCTGACTCTAGCCACCTCAACCTGCCTCTCTCGCACCGGACACTTCCGATCCCCAGCAACATGGGTAACCCAACAGTTGACACACACAACTTTATCCACCAAAACTACACAATCCTCTATCCCATGCCCTCCTGCACACTTCCCACATCTTGGAATCTCCCTCCTACAAACTGCTGCAACATGACCATAAATGTTGCACCTGAAACAGCACAGTGGATTCGGCACAAACTTTATTCACCAGAACAATCCTTTATCCCATTCTCTTCCACACACATAAAACATCTTGGAATTTCTCTCCCACAAACTGCTGCGAAATGACCATAAACGTTGCAACTGAATTTATGGATTTGGCACCAAAGCTCGAATCAAGATAACTGATATATCATAACATGACTTTCTCTGTTAAAGACTCATGACTCAAAAGGACTGACTCCTCTGTTTCACCACGCTCACCACCGGGTTTGCGTTGAACCAAACGGAGGGAATCACAAACACCAGCAGTCTTCAACCTTAATTGCTCCACTTCTACACTTAACATTACCCCAGAAATCACTCTTTTCAATGGTGCCCTGTTCCTAAGAGCAAAGCAAGAAACAGATCTTGACCCAAGTTGCGTGACACGGAGCGCCCACTCCCTCTGGTCAGAAGAAACACAAACAAATATCACAAGTCCACTACAGGTTACCTTCACTGATTCAACTGCACCCAACTCCTTTCCCACCCACCCTGAAACCACAAATGGATCTGCCAAAAGGAATGGATCCACTTTCTCCAACAATGTAACTCCTACTGCACCAGATTATTCTTTATCATGTCCATTGATGCCAGGCTCTGGTTCTGAGCTCTTCACCACACCTTCTACCTCACATAACTCTCCCTCATTCATTTCCATTTCACCTCCAGAACTCAGTCTGGCGAATGGCTCACTCTGTTTGCACTTGAGTTATAACATTTGAAATGTCTCTATTACTTTGAAACTTTTTTGAGTGTAACGTTTACTGTTATTTTCTGATTTGTTTATTATTTATTTCACTTGCTTTGGTAATGTAACATATGTTTCCAATGCCAATAAAGCCCATTTAATTGAATCGAGAGAGAGAGCTCCCTGTTAATGGATAGCAGACATGAGTCGCTCATGGTTACTCATGGTTACGTGAAGAGGTAGAGCCGCTTGCGACTTTAAATCAGTCAGAACAATAGGGAATGTCCTTTTGGTCAAGATGATGGTTTCTCCCGCAGTAGACCCGGGTTCATAACCAGTCAGTTACATTAAGCAGTCTATTCTCTGACAGGGGTCCAGACAGCCTGTTCCCAACAGTGGGATTGGATAGGGGCCTCTCTCTCTCTCTCTGACTGGAGGAGAGAAGTGAAATGGTGTGTCTCCTCTGGTCAACAATACTCACCTTGAGAGACTCCACAGCCTGTTGGAGCTCCTTCAGGTCCTTCTCTCTCTCCTGGAATCTCTGCTGGACTTTCTGCTGACTCATCCCCAGCTGCCTCTGTGGAGAATCACTCTTCAATGAGCTATCAAGCTTTATTTGTCCACTAGATCAATAGTATAGTAATGTGACATAGAGGAAGGTCTAAAATGGTGATACATTTGGATCAAACTTAATATACTCCAGGTTTGTGTTCATATTTGTTCTGCAGAGGATCGATATCATTTGAATGATCTCATATTCAAACAGCCTTAGTTCCTACTGTATCTTTAATTCTTTGTTTATCAGACAGTCACCAAAAAGTAGTTCTGGTCTTACCTGTTTCTCAGTCCTCTCTGCTGCAGCTGACACTGTATCATGGCCTTTATGTTCATCCATTGTACACAGATAACAGATACACTGCTGATCGGTACATTTACATTACATTTTAGTCATTTAGCAGACGCTCTTATCCAGAGCGACTTACAGGAGCAATTAGGGTTAAGTGCCTTGCTCAAGGGCACATTTACGTCATTTAGCAGACGCTCTTATCCAGAGCGACTCACCATTTGGTGCGTTCACCCTATAGCCAGTGGGATGACCACTTTACAATTTGGGGGGTAGAAGGATTACTTTATCCTATCCCAGGTATTCCTTAAAGAGGTGGGGGTTTCAAATGTCTCCGGAAGGTGGTGAGTGACTCCGCTGTGGGGTGGGGGGTAGAAGGATTACTTTATCCTATCCCAGGTATTCCTTAAAGAGGTGGGGTTTCAAATGTCTCCGGAAGGTGGTGAGTGACTCCGCTGTGGGGTGGGGGGTAGAAGGATTACTTTATCCTATCCCAGGTATTCCTTAAAGAGGTGGGGTTTCAAATGTCTCCGGAAGGTGGTGAGCGACTCCGCTGTGTGTGTGGGGGGGTAGAAGGATTGCTTTATCCTATCCCAGGTATTCTTTAAACATGTGGGGTTTCAAATGTCTCCGGAAGGTGGTGAGTCACTCCGCTATCCTGGCGTCGTGAGGGAGCTTGTTCCGCCATTGGGGTGCCAGAGCAGCGAACAGTTTTGACTGGGCTGAGCGGGAACTATGCTTCCGCAGAGGAAGGGAGCCAGCAGGCCAGAGGTGGATGAACGCAATGTCCTCGTTTGGGTGTAGGGACTGATCAGAGCCCGAAGGTACAGAGGTGCCGTTCCCCTCGCTCGCTCCAAAGGCAAGCACCATGGTCTTGTAACGGATGCGAGCTTCAACTGGAAGCCAGTGGAGTGTGCGGAGGAGGGGGGTGACGTGAGAGAACTTGGGAAGGTTGAACACCAGACGGGCTGCGGCATTCTGGATTAGTTGTAGGGGTTTAATGGCACATGCAGGGAGGCCAGCCAACAGCGAGTTGCAGTAATCCAGACGGGAGATGACAAGTGCCTGGATTAGGACCTGTGCCGCTTCCTGTGTAAGGCAGGGTCGTACTCTCCGAATGTTGTAGAGCATGAACCTGCAGGAGCGGGTCACCGCCTTGATGTTAGCGGAGAACGACAGGGTGTTGTCCAGGGTCACGCCAAGGCTCTTCGCACTCTGGGAGGAGGACACAACGGAGTTGTCCACCGTGATGGCGAGATCATGGAACGGGCAGTCCTTCCCGGGAGGAAGAGCAGCTCCGTCTTGCCAGGGTTCAGCTTGAGGTGGTGATCCGTCATCCATACTGATATGTCTGCCAGACATGCAGAGATGCGATTCGCCACCTGGTTATCAGAAGGGGGAAAGGAGAAGATTAGTAGCAATGATAGGAGAGGCCGTGTGAGGATATGACAGAGCCAAGTGACTTGGTGTATAGGGAGAAAAGGAGAGGGCCTAGAACTGAGCCCTGGGGGACACCAGTGGTGAGAGCACGTGGTGCGGAGACAGCTTCTCGCCACGCCACTTGGTAGGAGCGACCGGTCAGGTAGGACGCAATCCAGGAGTGAGCCGCGCCGGAGATGCCCAGCTCGGAGAGGGTGGAGAGGAGGATCTGATGGTTCACAGTATCAAAGGCAGCAGACAGGTCTAGAAGGACAAGAGCAGAGGAGAGAGAGTTAGCTTTAGCAGTGCGGAGAGTCTCCGTGACACAGAGAAGAGCAGTCTCAGTTGAATGACCAGTCCTGAAACCTGATTGGTTTGGATCAAGAAGGTCATTCTGAGAGAGATAGCAAGAGAGTTGGCTAAAGACGGCACGCTCAATAGTTTTGGAAAGAAAAGAAAGAAGGGATACTGGTCTGTAGTTGTTGACATCAGTGGGGTCGAGTGTTGGTTTTTTGAGAAGGGGAGCAACTCTCGCTCTCTTGAAGACGGAAGGGACATGGCCAGCAGTCAAGGATGAGTTGATCAGCGAGGTGAGGTAGGGGAGAAGGTCACCGGAGATGGTCTGGAGGAGGGAGGAGGGGATGGGGTCAAGCGGGCAGGTTGTTGGGCGGCCTGCAGTCACAAGTCGCAGGATTTTATCTGGAGAGAGAGGGAGAAAGAAGTCAAAGCATAGGGTAGGGCAGTGTGAGCAGGACCAGCAGTGTCATTAGACTTAACAAACGAGGATCAGATGTCGTCAACCTTCTTTTCAAAGTGGTTGACGAAGTCATCCACAGAGAGAGAGGAGGGGGGATTCAGGAGGGAGGAAAATGTGGCAAAGAGCTTCCTAGGGTTAGAGGCAGATGCTTGGAATTTAGAGTGGTAGAAGGTGGCCTTAGCAGCAGAAACAGATGAAGAAAATGTAGAGAGGAGGGAGGAAAAAGATGCCAGGTCGGCAGGGGAGTTTAGTTTTCTTCCATTTCCGCTCCGCTGCCCGGAGCTCTGTTCTGTGAGCTCGCAATGAGTCATCAAGCCACGGAGCTGGAGGGGAGGACCGAGCCGGCCGGGAGGATAGGGGACACAGAGAGTCAAAGGATGCAGAAAGGGAGGAGAGGAGGGTTGAGGAGGCAGAATCAGGAGATTGGAGGGAGAAGGATTGAGCAGAGGGAAGAGATGATAGGATGGAAGAGGAGAGAGTAGTGGGAGAGAGAGAGCGAAGGTTGCGGCGGCGCATTACCATCTGTGTAGGGGCAGAGTGAGTAGTGTGGGAGGAGAGCGAGAGAGAAAAGGAAACAAAGTAGTGGTCGGAGACATGGAGGGGAGTTGCAGTGAGATTAGTAGAGGAGCAGCATCTAGTGAAGATGAGGTCAAGCGTGTTGCCTGCCTTGTGAGTAGGGGGACGGTGAGAGGGTGAGGTCAAAAGAGGAGAGGAGTGGAAAGAAGGAGGCAGAGAGAAATGAGTCAAATGTGGACATAGGGAGGGTTGAAATCCCCCAAAACTGTGAGGGGTGAGCCATCCTCAGGAAAGGAACTTATCAAGGCGTCAAGCTCATTGATGAACTCTCCAAGGGAACCTGGAGGGCGATAGATGACAAGGATATTAAGCTTAAATGGGCTAGTGACTGTGACAGCATGAAATTCAAATGAGGAGATAGACAGGTGGGTTAGGGGAAAAATTTAGAATGTCCACTTGGGAGAGATGAGGATTCCTGAGCCACCACCCCTCTGACCAGATGCTCTCGGGGTATGCGAGAACACATGGTCAGACGAGGAGAGAGCAGTAGGAGTAGCAGTGTTTTCAGTGGTGATCCATGTTTCCGTCAGCGCCAGGAAGTCGAGGGACTGGAGGTTGGCATAGGCTGGGATGAAGTCAGCTTTGTTGGCAGCAGAACGGCAGTTCCAGAGGCTGCCTGAGACCTGGAACTCCACGTGGGTGGTGCGTGCAGGGACCGCCAGGCTAGAGAGGCAGCAGCCACGCGGTGTGGTGCGTTTGTGTAGCCTGTGCGGAGAGGAGAGAACAGGGATAGGCAGAGGCATAGTTGACAGGCTGTAGCAAATGGCTACAAAAATGCAGAGGAGATCGGAATGAAATGAGCTAAGCATCTGAGAGAGGAGAGAGCAGGGCCTCCCTCACCAAAACTTCTACCTCAGAAACTAAAATTGTTTCACTGAACCACCCGAACAAAAACTCTCCCAACTTCCACCTTTAGAAATCAGAATTGTTGTGAACCACAGCGGTTCAATGTTTAAAGGAATAGACTCAACCCACTTTATTCAGCTAGCTAACTATGACACCATAGCTAACTAGCATGCTAGCATCCAATAACAATAACACGCAGTTTAGCACCAACACTTGGTCACAACAAACCACCAATAGTGTGTTAACTAGCTAACTAGCATGCTAGCATCCAGTAACACACAGTTTAGCACCAACACTTGGTCACAACAAACCACCAATAGTGTGATAACACACTAAAAAGATCATTCGTGTCTGTGTCAAGTTCCTTTCATGACGCAGCAATGATTAAACGTTGGCTAGCTAGGACAAGTATATTGTATTTAGCTACTACAGTACAGTTAGCTGGTCGTGTTGGGTAGCTAGCAGTGGCCACTGTGTTGACTTTGTTTGAAGAACGGCTAGCTAGCAAGCTTCGTGCTACACCCGGCACACAATGGCTACTGTGTTGACTCTGACTCTGTTCGAAAAACGGCTAGTTAGCTCGCTTCGTGCTACAGCCGGCACGGCCGAAGACACTGCCAAGACACAGTAACTACCCACAACAGCCCACGATGCCTAGCTATGACGCCATAGCTAACTAGCATCCATTAACACACAGTATAGCACCAATACTTGGTTACAACAAACTGCCAAGAGTGTGTTAGCACACAAAACAGATAATTCATGTCCGTGTCTAGTTCCTTTCATAACGCATAACGCAGCAAAAATTAAACGTTGGCTAGCAGCACATTAACATTGGAAACAGCTCTCCACCGCTAAACGAGAGCTAAACGTTACCAGTAGCTACCCGCTAGCTAGCTAGCCTCGTGCTGCGATACTAACCTACAATTACCTACGGAAACCTACAATAACAACAATACTAACCTACAATAACTACAATACCTAAGTACAACTAACTACCTACCTACGATCTAATACATGGTTAAGCTTTACTCCAACACCATATGAGAAGCTTACCTCCTGCTTACCTCCTGCTAGCTAACGTTACCAGTAGCTACACGCTAGCTAGCTAGCCTCGTGCTGCGATACTAACCTACAATTACCTACGGAAACCTACAATAACTACAATACCTAAGTACAACTAACTACCTACCTACAATCTAAATACATGGTTTAAGCTTTACTCAACACCATATAAGAAGCCAAGCTTACCTCCTGCTAGAGAAAAACACAACCTCTCCCGACCACTGCAGATCTTCTCCTGTAGTTGTGCGGTGGCTTTGACCAGCTTGTGCTTCTTGAAACCGGGAAATTCATAGTGAGGTTGGAGGTGAGTCTCACAGTAAGAGGCCAGACACACCAAACAGGACATGAGGGCTTTCTGCTTTCTGGTCCCAGTGCAGAAATCACACGCCACATCTCCAGGTCCAGCATAGCACAGAGCAGGAGGGGGAGCAGCCTGGAGTCCAGTCTTCTTCAGTTTCTCCACCACTTCAGCCAGCACGATGTTTCTCTTCAGAACAGGCCTTGGGGTAAAAGTCTCTCTGCACTGAGGACAGCTATAGACCCCTTTCAGAACATCCTGATCCCAGCAGCCCTCAATACAGCTCCTACAGTAACTGTGTCCACAGGGGATGGTGACCGGCTCCTTCAGTAGATCCAGACAGACAGAACAACAGAACTGGTCCTGATCCAGCAGAACTCCCTGCTGAGCCATTTGGACAGTTGTTTACTCTCACACAGAAAGACGACACAGAAGAGAGTTTGTGGGAGGGGGAGGGACTTCCTGGTTCTGCCAGAGGGGTGGGGTTAGAGGGAGGGAGGGGTTAAGAGAGAGAGAGAGAGAGAGAGAGAGAGAGAGAGAGAGAGAGAGAGAGAGAGAGAGAGAGAGAGAGAGAGAGAGAGAGAGAGAGAGAGAGAGAAAGAGAGAGAGAGAGAGAGAGAGAGAGAACTGTCCACAATGTTAATAGAGACACATATTTGTGTTCCTAGGTTAGGGCCCTTAATATGGAATACATTAAATAGAGTGGTTAGAATATATAAAGGGTAACAGTTTCTATGAAGTACATATGTATAATGCTTTTAATGAATTGTGTAATGCCTTAAACTTATGTGCTATGACACTAACTATAAGAAATGAATACCGTATGTATTGACTGATCATTGAGAATGATGTAACACTTTACTGTCAGCTTCCTGCTTCCCCTGTTTGTCTCCTGGCCTCTAGAGGTCAGCTGTGTTCCCCTTTGCCTTAGTTTTTCCTCATGTGTCCTAATTAGCTTATCTATGTCACCTGTGCCTTGTTTCCCCTTGAGTATTTTAGCTGTGTGTTTTCCCCTTGTTTCTCACTTGGTTATTGCGTCCTGTCTATGTGTCTCCTGCTTTGTCCCACCGTGTCAGTCCTAGTAAGTTATTCGAAGTTATCTTTAGTTTGTTTTTCTCCCCTCGGGGAGTTGTTTTGTTTTGCCTCTTGTTTTGGAACATTAAATCTACTTACCTGGAGTATTGCCTTGGGTGTTTCATTTGGGTCCTACAACATCTCCTCTGTGGCTAAGGGGTAGTACCCCCAGCTCTACACATTTGAGACCGGAGTTCTAGCCCGGCTTGTGACAGAATAACCAAGTCAATCATGGACCCAGAAACACTCAGTTCCCAGGACCTGTTGGCGGTGATCATTCGACATGAGGCTTCTTTCCAGCGCCATGAAGCCGTTCTCAGCCGACAAGAGGAGCTGATGGCTAGACATTCTCAACTCCTGGCCGAAATGATGAGTTCCCCTTCACCAGCTCTTTGAACGCCTCCTTGGTTCTCCCCCTTCCCCCGGTCACCTCCCAGTGACGACAGGCCTTCTCGGTTGGCGGAGCCCCGACTACCACCTCCCAAGCCCTTTTCTGGGGATCCAAGCTCTTGTCAGGGTTTCCTCACCCAATGCTCCCTCACCTTCGAGCTCCAACCCTCAAGTTTTCCCACAGACCGTTCCAAGATTGCCTACCTCATTACCCTTCTTTCAGACAAGGCGCTCGCCTGGGCCTCTGCGGTGTGGCAGTCCCAGGAGGCCTGTTGTGACTCCCACGCTGCATTTGTAGAAGAGTTCAAGCGGGTGTTCGATCATCCTGTCAGTGGGCGGGAGGCTTCCAAGCGCCTACTGTCTCTCCGTCAGGGCCCCGAAGCACGGCAGATTTTGCCATTGAGTTCCGAACCATAGCAGCAAGGAGCGGATGGAATGATGAAGCGCTGAGGGTCTGCCTTTCAGGGAGGGTTATCTGAGCCCCCTTCAAGATGAGTTAGCCACCCGTGAACCAGCTGAAGATCTCGAGTCCCTCATAGCCTTGGCCATCCGCCTGGACAATCGTCTAAGAGAGCGGAGAACGGCTCGCCGTCAGGTGTCTCAGTCCCAAGTTCCTCTGAGCAGCTCTGTTTCTCCTGTTTGGACTCCGTCATTCAGAGCTGCCCCGGCTCCTGAACTGCCCCAGGATTCCCCGGAGAGCATGCAGTTAGGCCGTTCCAGGCTTTCTTCCAACGAAAGGGAACGTCGCATGAGGGAGCGTCGGTGCCTCTACTGCGGGGGTTGCCGGCCACTTCCGCTCCACTTGCCCCGAGCTTTCGGGAAACGCCTGTCCCCGCCCAGCTACAGGAGGGTTGTGATGGGGGAAAATTAGAGCTCCTCCTACTAACGCGGTCCTAGCTATTCCAGCCACTCTGTCCTGGGAGGCCACCAGCATCGGGTCCAGGCTATGATCGATTCCGGTGCCGCAGGTGATTTTATGGATGTAACCTTGGCTAAGGAACTTAAGATCCCTACCCAACTACTTCCTCAACCCCAGGCAGTTACAGCCTTAGATGGCAGACCTCTGGAACCAGGAAAAGTTACTGAGGCGACTCAGTCCCTGCGACTTACCATCTCTCAACACCAGCAGGAGGAGACCTTCTATCTCATTGACTCTCCCGAGTATCCTATTATCCTGGGTCACCCTTGGCTATGCAGACATAATCCCCAGATCGACTGGCCTACTGGCACCATTCTTAGCTGGGGTCCCACTGCCAACTCACCTGCATGCTTCAGAGTTCCTCAGCCCCTAGTACCCAGTTTCAAGAGTCTGTTGACGTCTCCCGAGTCCCCAGTGTTTACCATCGGTTCAAAGCAGTGTTCAGCAAGGCCCGGGCTACTGCCTTACCGCCTCATCGCACTTATGACTGTGCCATTGATCTACTCCTGGGTGCTGCCCTCCTAGAGGTCGGATCTTTTCCTTGTCCTCCCCGAGCACGCAGCTATGGACACCTACATTAAGGAGTCCTTGGCAGCCCGGCCTCATCTATGCCTCTACTTCCCCGGCTGGGGCGGGCTTCTTTTGTTGAAAAGAAAGACGGGGGTCTGAGGCCTTGTATTGATTACCGGGGACTAAACAAGATCACGGTTCGGAATCGATACCCTCTTCCTCTCATGGCCACTGCTTTTGAGCTGCTTCAAGGGGCTTCCATTTTTACTAAGCTGGATCTCCGCAATGCTTACCATCTCGTGCGGATCCGGCCAGGAGGCGAATGGAAGACGGCGTTCAACTACGCCCACGGGACACTATGAATATCGGGTGATGCCGTTCGGGCTCACCAATGCCCCCGCAGTATTCCAAGCCCTGATTAATGATGTTCTCCGGGATATGCTTAATCTGTTCGTCTTCGTGTACCTGGACGATATCCTCATCTTCTCGAGGTCACTGAAGGAGCATGAGGGGCATGTTAGCCGGGTTCTCCAGAGGCTCCTTGACAATCACCTCTACGTTAAGCCTGAGAAGTGTGAATTTCATGTTTCTCAGACTCAGTTTCTCGGGTTTATTGTCACTCCCGGGCACCTAGAGATGGATCCCAAGAAGGTCAAGGCGGTCCACGATTGGCCCACACCTGCCACGGTCAAGGAGGTTCAACGGTTCATTGGCTTTTCTAACTTCTATCGGAAGTTCATCAAGAATTTCAGCTCGGTGGTAGCCCCCTTGACGACGCTACCAAGGGAGGAGGGACCAAGATTCACTGGGGTCCGGAAGCAGCAGGGGCCTTCGAGGATCTCAAGCGCCGCTTCACTTCTGCTCCGATTCTGGTGACCCCTGACCCAGAGAGACCTTTCGTGGTGGAGGTGGACGCCTCAGAGGTGGGGGTGGGAGCCGTCCTGTCACAGAGGGGTGCGGATGGGGAGATTACACCCTTGTGCCTTCATGTCTCGCCGCCTGTCTGAGGCCGAGCGCAACTACCACGTGGGGGGATCTAGAGTTGCTTGCGGTTAAACTGGCCTTGGAAGAGTGGCGCCATTGGCTTGAGGGGGCTCCGCACCCTTTCCAGGTTCTCACAGACCACAAGAACCTGGAATATCTCCAACAGGCTAAGCGGATGAACCCTCGGCAAGCACGATGGTCCCTTTTCTTTAATCGATTCCAGTTCATCCTGACTTACCGACCTGGCACCAAGAACGTCAAGCCGGATGCTCTGTCTCGAGTCTATTCTCCCGAGGTACAAGAGAAGCCCTTGGCATCGATTATTCCGAGGTCTAGGATCGTCGCACCTCTTCAGTGGGAACTAGAAAGAGAGTGCGAGAAGCTCTTGCCCATGAGCCCGATCAGGCGGTGGTCCTGCCGGTCGCCTGTACGTTCCTCTCTCGGTTCGGGCCCGCGTCTTGCAGTGGGGTCATGAGTCGCCCTTGACATGCCATCCTGGCAGTGCTCGCACACTGGAGTTCCTCCGGCGGCGGTTTTGGTGGCCGTCCATCAAGAAGGACGTGCAGGTCTATGTTGAGGCCTGCCCTGTGTGCAACCAGGGAAAGTCGACACGCCAGCGACCCCAGGGACTGCTCCATCCCTTACCTGTTCCTCGAAGGCCATGGTCACACCTTTCTCTGGACTTTGTTACGGGACTTCCTCTATCCCAGGGCAACACCGTCATCCTTGTGGTGGTAGACCGTTTCTCTAAGGCTGCCCGGTTTATTCCCCTGCCCAAGCTGCCCTCGGCTAAGGAGACTGCAGGAGCTCCTCATGAACCATGTCTTCCGGATATTTGGCATTCCCCTGGACGTGGTCTCTGACCGAGGTCCCCAATTCTCGTCCCGGTTTTGGGGGGCCTTCTGCAGGCTTATTGGGGCCACAGCCAGCCTATCGTCAGGATTCCATCCAGAGTCTAATGGCCAAACGGAACGGATTAATCAGGATCTGGAGACCACCCTGCGGTGTATGGCGGCCAGTAATCCCACGTCTTGGGCCACCTATATCATTTGGGCTGAATATGCCCACAACACCCTCCAGTCCTCAGCCACCGGATTGTCCCCCTTCGAATGCCAGTTCGGTTACAACCCTCCTTTGTTTCCAGAGGAAGAGGCGCAAGTTGGTGTTCCCTCGGCCCAGCGCTTTGTCCAACGCTGTAGGCGGACCTGGAAGAAGGCCAGGTGTACCCTCCTTCGGACCTCCCAGAGATACCAAAGTCAGGCTAATCGCCACCGCCGGACGGTCCCTAGTTTCCGTGCTGGTCAGAGAGTTTGGTTGGCCACTAAGAACTTGCCCCTCGGGTCGAATCCAAGAAGCTTTCCCAGAGATACATCGGCCCTTTCCGCATTTCTAGAAAGGTTAACCCTGTGTCGTATCGTTTAGTTCTGCCTCGCTCCCTTAGAGTTAACCCCACTTTCCATGTTTCACTCCTTAAACCTGTCTTGTCTTCTCCTTTTTGCCCCCACACAGACCCCCGCCACCTCCCAGGATCATAGACGGCCAGCCAGCCTACACAGTCCGCCGGATACTGGACTCCCGGAGGGTCCAGAACTCTCTGCAGTATCTGGTGGACTGGGAGGGCTACGGGCCAGAGGAGCGCTCCTGGGTTCCGGCCAGGGACATCCTGGACCCAGGGTTGATCCGAGATTTTCGCACCCTGGGGCCAGGGTGTTCTGGAAGGAACGTCAGGAGTCGTTCCTAGAGGAGGGGGTCCTGTCAGCTTCCTGCTTCCCTGTTTGTCTCCTGGCCTCTAGAGGTCAGCTGTGTTCCCCCTTTGCCTTAGTTTTTCCTCATGTGTCCTAATTAGCTTATCTATGTCACCTGTGCCTTGTTTCCCCTTGAGTATTTTAGCTGTGTGTTTTCCCCTTGTTTCTCACTTGGTTATTGCGTCCTGTCTATGTGTCTCCTGCTTTGTCCCACCGTGTCAGTCCTAGTAAGTTATTCGAAGTTATCTTTAGTTTGTTTTTTCTCCCTCGGGGAGTTGTTTTGTTTTGCCTCTTGTTTTGGAACATTAAATCTACTTACCTGGAGTATTGCCTTGGGTGTTTCATTTGGGTCCTACAACATCTCCTCTGTGGCTAAGGGTAGTACCCCCAGCTCTACACATTTGAGACCGGAGTTCTAGCCCGGCTTGTGACACTTTACATTACAGTGTGTTTATTGGTGTGTAATTATTCCTGTTAGTCCAGTGGTGTAAAAGTACTGTGATGCCTCATTCTTCCACTGTACTAGCAGCAGTAACCCTAGCCAGTAATAAGGCTACTGGAATGGAAAGTGTTACAGGAAATATAAAGGAAGGATTTATACATGTAATCTATGATATACTCTATGTAATGATATGTCTATGTCTTCTATATGGTGTTCTATACTGTATGTAATGATATGTCTATGTCTTCTACATGGTGTTCTATACTGTATGTAATGATATGTCTATGTCTTCTACATGGTGTTCTATACTGTATGTAATGATATGTCTATGTCTTTTACATGGTGTTCTATACTGTATGTAATGATATGTCTATGTCTTCTATATGGTGTTCTATACTGTATGTAATGATATGTCTATGTCTTCTATATGGTGTTCTATACTGTATGTAATGATATGTCTATGTCTTCTAGATGGTGTTATATACTGTATGTAATGATATGTCTATGTCTTCTATATAGTGTTCTATACTCTATGTAATGATATGTCTATGTCTTCTAAGTGGTGTTCTATACTGTATGTAATGATATGTCTATGTCTTCTACATGGTGTTCTATACTCTATGTAATGATATGTCTATGTCTTCTATATGGTGTTCTATACTGTATGTAATGATATGTCTATGTCTTCTAGATGGTGTTCTATACTGTATGTAATGATATGTCTATGTCTTCTAGATGGTGTTCTATACTGTATGTAATGATATGTCTATGTCTTCTATATGGTGTTCTATACTGTATGTAATGATATGTCTATGTCTTCTATATGGTGTTCTATACTGTATGTAATGATATGTCTATGTCTTCTAGATGGTGTTCTATACTGTATGTAATGATATGTCTATGTCTTCTATATGGTGTTCTATACTCTATGTAATGATATGTCTATGTCTTCTAGATGGTGTTCTATACTGTATGTAATGATATGTCTATGTCTTCTATATGGTGTTCTATACTGTATGTAATGATATGTCTATGTCTTCTATATGGTGTTCTGTACTGTATGTAATGATATGTCTATGTCTTCTAGATGGTGTTCTATACTGTATGTAATGATATGTCTATGTCTTCTAGATGGTGTTCTATACTGTATGTAATGATATGTCTATGTCTTCTATATGGTGTTCTATACTGTATGTAATGATATGTCTATGTCTTCTATATGGTGTTCTATACTGTATGTAATGATATGTCTATGTCTTCTAGATGGTGTTCTATACTGTATGAATTCTGAGGATTTAAAATATGAATCTATAATCATGCTTCCCTTTCAATGTCAATGTGTATTTGTAACATTCTAACCCTGTTTACAATAGTGCTTTGACGAAGAAGCTTTCTCCAAAACGTGTCAGCAAGTAATATCACTGAAGGGAATTAATCTGCCGTCCTGCACCTTATTTTACAAACAGTGAGCACGAGAGGGTGTTGACCTGGGGGATCTGAGGTACTGGAATGCATAAAAATATATATATCCTTTATGATAAAGCATTGCATTCATATCATCACATTTGGGTAGTGGCATAGAGCAGTAGAGTAGAGGCACTTCCAGAAGTTGGACACATGGGGGACATTTTTAGTAGCATAATGGCCGAGAAAATGTTGGCCTTTTATAAACGCATTTCATGCAATTCTATGTCATTTTACATGACGAGACTTTGGTCGAGTATTTGTTAATACCACACAAATGATGGAAATGGCAGGCTACACTGACAACCTGAGAATCACAGATCAATAAAAACGACCTTGTCTTGAATCCATCAATAGCCGAGGCCTAGGTGTGTGGAGACACATATTGTAGGCTACAATATGAGGAGGAAATTATAGTCCTAAAAATGCTTTCCAGTTTCACTGACTCACCCAATGATGCACAGCTCCCTCACTGGTGATGGCCGATGCACTCGTGCCAAAAGCCTATCTCTCTCTCTCTCTTTGTAAAACAATATTTGGAAGTTGATCAAATATTTTGGTGGCCTACAGCATAGAGTCTAAATAAATGATGAAGTGCAACGCTTGAGAGATGAGAGTTCAGGCTCCTGTCTATCAGAGCAGAGAGGGAGAGAGATCATAGAAAGTGAATCTCATTCTAGTTATGTGGAGAGATACAGGCGTGCTTCTCACACAGCCACCGTCACGCGTCGGCCACGCGTTTGTCTCCAACATATACTATGCCCACATACTCTAGTGTAGCTGTGGGGCTTACAAGTCTGAATTTCTTACAGCCTAATTTTCAAGACATCAATGTACAGCAACATTTTTTAGGGTGTCACTGCAGATCACCCTCCATATGCATATGAACACATACTCAGAGGTGGGGCTTACAAGACTCACATTTCATATACTCAGAGGTGGGGCTTACAAGACTCACATTTCATATACTCAGAGGTGGGGCTTACAAGACTCACATTTCATATACTCAGAGGTGGGGCTTACAAGACTCACATTTCATATACTCAGCGGTGGGGCTTACAAGACTCACATTTCATATACTCAGAGGTGGGGCTTACAAGATTCACATTTCATATACTCAGAGGTGGGGCTTACAATACTCACATTTCACATACTCAGAGGTGGGGCTTACAAGACTCACATTTCATATACTCAGAGGTGGGGCTTACAAGACTCACATTTCATATACTCAGCGGTGGGGCTTACAAGACTCACATTTCATATACTTCATATATCACTGTAGAAGTAGAACAAACATATCACAATCATTTGATTTGATATCAGAATATACTTCAAATAAAATAATTCAATGTAGGCTACCGTGAGCGGGTCTGTGATGTTTAGCCTCTCTGTAATGTCTATGTTTTTATTCTGACTGTTAACTACAACCGGTGTTAAGGTGTCCTCTTTAGCCTAAATGGGCCTTGGTTTTGGCATGTTCAAAACCTTTTTTTCTGAGGGCTCTTTGTTGCTTTTTGTTATGTCGGAGGCAGAGGATGTTACTGTACATTCCACCCACTCTTTTGCTAGTTTCAACCCTCCAGTCTTTTCCGGGCCCAAGCTCCCTACCTTTTTGCATGTTGTACAGCCCAGCTTTGAATTTTGCTTGACAAGCCAGGGGTCATAAGTTTGCTTGGTCTTGAACTGAGCCTCCGTCCAAATTGCACCTGCTCCGGGCACTGCCCCCCCCTGGGCACTTCTTTGGTGGATGGACATATGTAGAAATAAGAGAGCAGGTCTGAAATCAGTGGGGAAGGATTAGGATGATTCCACAGAAGGATCTCCGCACTTTTACATGATGGTTTTTCTAGGAGGTGGGAGAAATAACCAGGAGGCAACTTGATTTAACTCTGATCGCTTTTTAAATGTTTACAGTGCAAACAGTAAACAAATTGTATAAATAATGCCGCGTGAGGTACCGGAGCCGGGCAAATAGGTGCTGGAACAAATGAGGTCAAATCTGAGAGGTGCCAGATCCGGCTCAAATTAAGCACTGGAACCCAGATCTGGAGTGTATGACGTTGGTGTATTGGTACTGAATATACCAGAGATGGAGACAAGACTGATTGGAACAGAACCAGTGAGACCCAGACCAAGACTCAACCACTAGAGACCTCTAGACCCATGTGTCCAACCTGTAAGGAGACCTAGACCAGTATAAATGTGTCTCACCTGTAAGGAGACCTAGACCAGTTTAAATGTGGACAAATGAGCCCCAGAGTGTGAACATTAATGCTAGTGTGATGATGATGCTGTCAGTACAGCATAGTGTGGTGAGTTTCAGAGTTGGTCATTAGTCCTCATAGGGGATGGTTTCATTCTATGGAGTAGCAGTGGTCTTCATGACATTGTGCATGTTTTAGATCAAATCCATTGCAGTCAACTGCACACTCACTAATCTACAAATCCACTTGCATCTTAAATAATGACTCACTAAGGGGGCTTTCACACTAAATTGGTTTGGAGCTGGGGGGGTTTTCGAACTTGTTTGGACTGGTGTGAACAGTATCCGCACTCGGGAGCACACCAAACAATGCACCTAGGTTGGCTCCAAAGGAGTGGTCTCGTTCGTTTCCATTCATACCCCTTGGTGCTGTAGTACCGTGGTGTGATTTGCTGCAGGTGTCAACGCAGTCCGGACTAAACACAGGGAAAAGATCCAAGCATACAGTATTATTGGTTGTTTGACTGTGAGCATTTGATTAAATGCACGCATTATAATATCTTGATATCTCTGAAACATGTTGTGAATAGCAGTACATTTATGAGCGCATCTGTAAGGGGCTTAATACAGTTGTATTCCAGACACTAGGTGGCAGCCCACAGGGAATAAAGAAGAAAAGTTAAAGTGGACTGGGGGAGAGGAAGAAAGACTAACAACAAATGCTGTTACAGTATCTCACAAAAGTGAGTACACCCATCACATTTTTGTAAATATTTGAGTATATCTTTTCATGTGACAACACTGAAGAAATGACACTTTGCTACAATGTAAAGTAGTGAGTGTACAGCTTGTATAACAGTGTACATTTGCTGTCCCCTCAAAAAAACACAACACACAGACATTAATGTCTAAACCGCTGGCAACAAAAGTGAGTACACCCCTATGTGAAAATGTCCAAATTGGGCCCAATTAGCCATTTTCCCTCCCGGTGTCATGTGACTCGTTAGTGTTACAAGGTCTCAGGTGTGAATGGGGAGCAGGTGTGTTACATTTGGTGTCATCGCGCTCACACTCCCTCATACTGGTCACTGGAAGTTCAACATGGCACCTCATGGCAAAGAACTCTCTGAGGATCTGAAAAAAGAATTGTTGCTCTACATAAAGATGGCCTGGGCTATAAGAAGATTGCCAAGACCCTGAAACTGAGCTGCAGCACGGTGGCCAAGACCATACAGCGGTTTAACAGGACAGGTTCCACTCAGAACAGGCCTCGCCATGGTCGACCAAAGAAGTTGAGTGCACGTGCTCAGCGTCATATCCAGAGGTTGTCTTTGGGAAATAGACGTATGAGTGCTGCCAGCATTGCTGCAGAGGCTGAAGGGGTGGGGGGTCAGCCTGTCAATGCTCAGACCATACGCCGCACACTGCATCAAATTGGTCTGCATGGCTGTCGTCCCAGAAGGAAGCCTCTTCTAAAGATGATGCACAAGAAAGCCCGCAAACAGTTTGCTGACAAGCAGACTAAGGACATGGATTACTGGAACCATGTCCTGTGGTCTGATGAGACCAAGATAAACTTATTTGGTTCAGTTGGTGTCAAGCATGTGTGGCGGCAACCAGGTGAGGAGTACAAAGACAATTGTGTCTTGCCTACAGTCAAGCATGGTGGTGGGAGTGTCATGGTCTGGGGCTGCATGAGTGCTGCCGGCACTGGGCAGCTACAGTTCATTGAGGGAACCATGAATGCCAACATGTACTATGACATACTGAAGCAGAGCATGATCCCCTCCCTTCGGCGACTGGGCTGCAGGGCAGTATTCCAACATGATAACTACCCCAAACACACCTCCAAGACGACCACTGCCTTGCTAAAGAAGCTGAGGGTAAAGGTGATGGACTGGCCAAGCATGTCTCCAGACCTAAACCCTATTGAGCATCTGTGGGGCATCCTCAAACGGAAGGTAGAGGAGTGCAAGTTCTCTAACATCCACCAGCTCTGTGATGTCGTCATGGAGGAGTGGAAGAGGACTCCAGTGGCAACCTGTGAAGTTCTGGTGAACTCCATGCCCAAGAGGGTTAAGGCAGTGCTGGAAAATGATGGTGGCCACACAAAATATTGACACTTTGGGCCCAATTTGGACATTTTCACTTAGCGGTGTACTCACTTTTGTTGCCAGCGGTTTAGACATTAATGGCTGTGTGTTGTGTTATTTTGAAGGAACAGCAAATTTACACTGTTATACAAGCTGTACACTCACTACTTTACATTGTAGCAAAGTGTCATTTCTTCAGTGTTGTCACATGAAAAGATGTACTCAAATATTTACAAAAATGTGAGGGGTGTACTCACTTTTGTGAGATACTGTATATCGTAATTACATTATGAAAATTAAAGTAAACAGTACCTTTCGCGTTGGAGTTTATACAGGAAGAAAAACTAACAAAAATGTAGAACCATAGTAAAGCCCAGTATGGACTATCAATACAGGTACTATATGTAGAACCATAGTAAAGCCCAGTATGGACTATCAATACAGGTACTGTATGTAGAGCCATAGTAAAGCCCAGTATGGACTATCAATACAGGTACTGTATGTAGAACCATAGTAAAGCCAAGTATGGACTATCTATACAGGTACTGTATGTAGAACCATAGTAAAGCCCAGTATGGACTATCAATACAGGTACTGTTTGTAGAACCATAGTAAAGCCCAGTATGGACTACCAATACAGGCATTGAAAGGTGTGGAGAGAGAGAAGGAGAGAGAGAGAGAGAGAGAGAGAGAGAGAGAGAGAGAGAGAGAGAGAGAGAGAGAGAGAGAGAGAGAGAGAGAGAGAGAGAGAGAGAGAGAGAGAGAGAGAGAGAGCGAGGCATCAGGTAAAGTTCTGGAGATTAGGGAATATGTGTGCAGAAAGAAACCCTCCAGTATGGTTAACCACAGTTAGGCCCAGTATGGACTATCAATACAAGTGACCATTTAGAATGTGACCCAGTTCAATGGGTCTTAACAGAACTGGGGGATGTCAGCCATGAAGTTGTCTAAACACAACTGGAATATAATTTGTTTGTGATTCATTGTTAATGGACTTTCCATTAGGAACACAGGGGGAAAACCTAACACAACAACACACATAACACACAACCAATAAAAACAAAGGGGGAGGAAACCACTAAAGTCATTACCATATTGTCATTTTCTAACAACAGGGAGAAAACATGTAAAATCTACACAGTAAAAAATGGGGTGTTAATATTTCAGAGTAAAGTTATTTTAACCCAGATAGAGTATTTTCAACATTTTTTGAGAGTAAAGTTGCTCTATCAGTGGAGTTAAAAGTGAGTGCAAAAATCTGCAGATACGCAGTGACAATTTCAACTCTACAGCAGTGATGAATACCCGCCACTCTGCTTTGCTGAAGTTTGGCACGTACGTTGGTGGAGGAAGATTGCGAAGGAGTAGCTAGGCCACAGATATTGCTAGGTAAGTTACATCCCCGTTTTTTCAACACCAAACCGGTATTTTTTAACTTTACATAATTTTAGAGTTGTGCTGATGTCAAGGTCATATTTTAAGTTACGAGTTCCATGCGGAACCCCCTTGCAGTGACCTCGTCATCAGCCAGCTAAATTAGCTTGTAAGTTCAGATGGTTGACAGTAATAACTGTTATATGATATACCCATGGAATATGTTTGATATTTTTGTGAATGGCTTGCTGTTTCATATGGCTAAAAATAGGTAACGTTAACTTAGCTAATCAGTTCGTTTGAAGGACACCACCGTTTGGCATGAGCGCAGATTGTGCTTGTCATGCGGTTAGCTAGCTTGCAATCAGTATCGGTAACTGTCTTTCTTTGTGTTGCAATATTTTCCACGAATGAAGTTTGTCAGAATGGTAAATACGTAAAAATAACGTTCGCTAACAACAAAACATTTATACAGATAGTATTGTTAGCTAACGTTATTGTATAGCTTCCCAGGCTTCCTTACACTAACGTTAACAGTTTTTTATAAAGCTATATATAACGGTAATGTTAGCATGCTTCTGATAGTTAGCCAGCTAATGTTGGTGTTATAAAACGATAACTTAGATCACTGATTTGCATGACGGGTTTGTTTAACATTGCTTAACCATTTTAATGGTTAGCTACTGTTCGAACTAAAATGGCTAATGAGCTAGCTAACTTTGACACATAGCTAGTTATTTGGTAGCTAATGGGACAATGTGCCTCTAAACTTGAACTAGCCTACACCCATTTGCTGCAGAAAATGGCAGCTTAACGTTATATTCAACCAGCACAACTTTGTCTACTTCAGCCTTTGTAATTGCAGTGTAACGTCTAAGTAATGCATAGTGCATTGCGTAGCTAGTACTACTGAGATAAATGGATAGTTAGCTAACGCTTAGTTGAACCAGCACTAAATGATGATTTTGAATATATATTTTCTTTGTTAACAGAGGCAAAATGCTGTTGCGTGTTCAGCTCGGGGAAGAGCAGAAATACGTCAAGCTGTCTGAGCTGACATTCAATGCTTTGTCATGAGCCCTCTCACTCCACCGGGTTACCACCTTAATGTGTTTCCACTATCTTCCACTCTGCTCATCTCTCTCTCTCTACTCAGCCTAACGAGCTCCACCTGTCCCTGCTCTGCTCGGCTCTAATTACTCCTGCCAGCTGCGCTGCATTACCCACTAACCTCTCCCAGTATTTAAAGTCCCGTCTCTCAGCTCTCCTTTGTCAGATCGTCTGCAAAGCTCACACCCGGAACCTGTGTGCTCGCGCTTCTGGCTCACCCTTGTTTTGTGACCCCGGACCTGCCTGATTCTTGGATACTCTTCTGCCCCAGGAAAACCAGACCTGCTTTCTGCCATTACGACTCCTGACTACTCTTCGACCCCGGTAACTCTGACCAGCCTTCTGCCTTGCTACAACGTATTTGGATTTCCCTTGAACTGTACTTCTGCCTTGTTTCATCCGCCCCGTTGTGTCTGTGTTTCCTCCCCCAGGACTTCTGGACCACCAACCACCGGCGTCATCGGACGCACCGCTGCCACTGGGGGCACAGACCCAGCATTGGACGGGATAACCCCTGGAGCCTTCACTCACTCCCTACTTCCCTTTTCCCTTAAGTTTTAATAAACTTTCTGGTGTGACGCAATTGTGGTCCTCTTGTCGTCTGTCTGAACCGTGACAGTACGATCTGACCATCATGGACTCAGCGCACACTTCCCCCGACATGGAAACCGAAGAACCTGAGCAACCCACCGCCATGCTACGCCTGGAACACACTGAGAGAGAGCTAGGCCGCATGAGCGGCGACATCACCTCTCTGCTTCAGGTCGGCCACCAACAGCATCAGCAGTTCCAGCAGCACCAGCAGCAGTCCCAGCAGCAGCAACAACAACTCGCCAGGATCATCCAACTCCTCACCAACCTTACCCCAGCCAGTCTGCCCACCAGCCCTGCCTCCGAGTTACCTGCCCCGGTCATTTCAGCCGCTGCCCCGGAACCCAAGATTGGAAACCCCGAGCGGTTCAACGGCGATTCTACCCAGGTCCGGCCATTCCTGACTAGCTGCCGACTTCAGTTCTCCTTGCAGCCAAGGACCTTCGCCACGGAGGGGGGCTAGGGTCGGGTATGCCATCACTCACCTGACGGGCCGAGCTCGACTCTGGGAACAGCAGAGTTCGAACGTCAAACCCCCGCATGTGCAACCTTCGACCTGTTTGCTGAGGAGATGCTGAAGGTGTTTGACCTGGATTCACCAACCGCAGAGGCGTCTCGTGAACTGTTCAGTATTCGACAAGGCAGACGTACAGTGCCAGACCATTCCATCGACTTCCGAACCCTGGCAAGACGAAGTTCTTGGAACACACCATCGTTGGTGGGCGCGTTCTTCCATAGCTTGGCTGACTATATCAAGGACGAGTTGGTCTCCCATGAACTGCCTTCCACTCTTGATGAAGCCATCGCACTGACTGTCCGGATCGACAGAAGGATACAGACCCGTGCGTCGTGAGAGGGGGCGCCAAGGTCCACCAACTACCGGCATTGGAGAGATCCGACTGGGCTCCTGTCAGCTACTGCCACTCACCCAAGTCAGCTTGATCAGTCTGAGCCTATGGAGATTGGGCGAGAACGCCTCTCTCACTCCTGCAGAGCGCCAGCGCCGCTTCACCTCAAACCTCTGCCTCTATTGTGGAGGTGATGGACATCGTGTGGTAACCTGCCCTTTTAAAAGCAAAGCTCACCGGGCATAGGGGGAGTCCGGTTGAGCTCAATGACCATCCAGTCCTCCGACCGCAAACCCCTTGCTGCAAGTTCACCTCCGCCTCTCTGACTCTACTCACACCCTGGCTGCTCTGGTGGATTCTGGCGCGAAGCCAACATAATGGACATCAAGCTGGCACGCCAACTGGGACTGGAGAACCTCCGTTTGACACCTCCTATTCCTGCCCGGGCACTGGACGGACACTTACTCGGATCGGTCACTCATGTCACGGCCCCGGTCTTGATGGGTCTGTCCGAAACCATCAAGAAACTATCCAGTTTCACCTGCTCCCCTCTCCAGGCCAACCCCTCATCCTGGGTTACCCATGGCTCCGCCGGCACAACCCTCAGCTCGACTGGGTGACCGGGGTGATCAGGGAGTGGGGAGAGGACTGCCACGAACCTGCCTGCTTGCTGCCGCACTACCCCCTCGGCCAGTACCTACTAACTCCGCCCCTGACCTCTCCCATGTCCCAGGAATGCTACCATGGTCTCAGAGAAGTGTTTAACAAAGCAAGAGCCACATCTCTGCCCCCTCACCGACCGTACGACTGTGCCATCGACCTCCTCCCTGGAACAGCCCCTCCAAGGGGCCGTCTTTATTCGTTGTCTGCTCCTGAAAGAAGGTCCATGGAGGACTACATCAACGACTCTCTGTCCACAGGATTGATCCGTTCATCTTCATCTCCGGCTGGTGCTGGCTTCTTCTTTGTGGGGAAGAGGGACGGATCTCTTCGCCCTGCATCGACTACAGGGGACTCAACGACATCACAGTGAAAAACCGTTACCCTCTCCCTCTGCTCACCTCTGCTTTTGAGTTGCTCCAGGGAGCCACTGTTTTTACCAAGTTGGATCTCAGAAACGCTTACCACCTAGTGCGGATCCGGGAGGAGATGAATGGAAGACCGCATTCAATACACCAACAGGCCACTACGAGTATCTGGTTATGCCTTTTGGCCTCACCAATGCTCCTGCTGTGTTCCAGGCTCTAGTGAATGATGTACTGCGGGACATGTTAAACAAGTTTGTCTTCGTTTACCTGGATGACATCTTAATCTACTCCAGAAACCTGTCTGAACACACCCGCCATGTCCAGCAAGTCCTTCATCGTCTTCTGGAGAATTCCCTCTACGCCAAGGCAGAGAAGTGTGAGTTTCACGTCAAGACAGTGGCCTTCCTGGGGTACATAGTGGCAGAGGGAAGTATCCAAATGGATCCTGCCAAAGTATCAGCAGTCACGTCATGGCCAGTTCCGGAGAACAGAAAGAAGCTGCAACAGTTTCTGGGGTTTGCTAACTTCTATAGAAAGTTTATCCGGAACTACAGTACCGTTGCTGCCCCTCTCACTGCTCTAACCAGCACCAAGCAACCCTTCACCTGGACCCCAGCAGCCGACAAGGCCTTCAGTACCCTCAAGGTAGGTTCACCTCCGCTCCCATCCTCCAGATGCCTGGCGTGGACCGGCAATTCATTGTGGAGGTGGACGCCTCGGATGTGGGAGTTGGTGCTGTGATTTCTCAGTGGGCTGCGGAGGATAGGAAGCTCCATCCCTGTGCCTTTTCTCACGTCGGTTGTCCCCCTCTGAGTGCAATTACGACATAGGGAACCGAGAGCTGCTGGCTGTGAAGCTTGCCTTGGAGGAGTGGCGTCACTGGCTGGAGGGGTCCACCATTCCATTTCGTTTGGACCGATCATAAGAACTTGGAGTACATCCGCACGGCCAAACGGTTGAACTCCAGGCAGTCCCGCTGGGCCTGTTCTTCACCAGGTTTAATTTCACTCTGTCATACCCGGCCTGGATCACGCAACACCAAGCCAGACGCCCTCTCCGTCAATTCCAGAAGGATGACAACCCCTCCAAGGATCCTGTGTCGATTCTGCCAAGTCCCTGCATCGTAGCAGCTCTGACCTGGGCTGTTGAGGAACAGGTGCTGGAAGCTCTCCGTAACCAGCCCGGTCCCAGCACTTGCCCAGCTGACCGCCTTTTGTCCCCGAAAACCTAAGGTCCCAGGTCGTTCAGTGGGGACATGACTCCCCGCCTAGCTTGTCACCCTGGCTCCACCCGCACTTACAACCTGCTCGCCCAGAGGTTCTGGTGGCCCCCGCTCTGAGAAAGGGGATGTCACGGAATTCGTCCAAGCCTGCCCCATCTGCAACCAACACAAGTCGTCCTGCCAGCCCCCAGCCGGATTGCTGCAGCCCCTGCCTGTGCCCAGAGCGTCCCTGGTCTCACATCGCCCTTGACTTTGTCACGGGGCTGCCCCCTTCAAGGGGAGGCAAGACCGTCATTCTCACCATAGTTGACGATTCAGCAAGATGGCACACTTCATTCCCCTCCCCAAGCTCCCAACGCCAGGAGACCGCCCAGGTGGTCCTGGAACACGTCTTCCGGATCCACGGACTGCCAAAGGATGTAGTTTCTGACCGTGGTCCACAATTCTCCTCCGCTTTTTTGGAAGGAGTTCTGTCACCTGCTGGGAGCCACAGTCAGTCTGACTTCCGGATTCCATCCCCCAATCCAATGGGCAGTCAGAGCCGGGCAAATCAGGAGCTCGAGAAGGCACTGCGATGCATGACTTCACGCAACCCCACTCCTGGTCGCAGCAATTGACATGGGTGAGTACGCACACAATTCTCTGACCTGCTCTGCCATCGGTATGTCCCCTTTCCAATGTGTTTATGGATACCAGCCTCCTCTATTTGCCAGTCAGGAAGGGGAGGTTACTTGCCCATCTGCACTTGCGTTTGCCGTCGATGTCGCCGCACCTGGTCACAGGCCCGAGCCACACTTCTCAGATCCGTTGCCAGCTACAATACCGGGGCCAACCGTCGGAGAATCCCTGCTCCCACCTACCATGTTGGTCAAAGGGTGTGGTTGTTCGTCAAAGGAACCTGCCACTCAGGGTGGAGGTCGCAGAAGTTGGCACCTCGGTTCATTGGCCCATTCCCTATCATAAGAGTGATTAGCCCAACTGCTGTCGGCTCCAACTGCCTAATTCCATGAGGGTGCACCCACTTTCCATGTGTCTAAGATTAAGCCCATTCACGAGAGTCCGCTGGTCCCTGCTGCGCCTTGTCCTCCTCCTCCACGGCTCCCGATGGTGGTCTGGTTTACACCGTCCGCCGCCTGCTTCGGTCCAGACGGAGGGGGTAGGGGTCTCAGTACCTCATTGACTGGGAGGGGCTATGGACCTGAGGAAAGGACCTGGGTGCCAGCTAGTCGGATTGTGGATAGGACTCTCATCACCGCCTTCCACCAACGGCATCCTGATCAACCTGCAACGTAGGGGCCGCCCCAGAGGGATCCCTAACCGTCCTGCCGCTTCGGCTTCCTGTCCTGTGCCTGATCCTGTCTCGGGACCTGTCCCATCTCCCGACCACGGCCCTCCGGCTTCCTCCGAGGATGAGGGGCGTTCGCTCGCTCGGTTCGGAGGAGTTCTAGCCCTCCTCGGCTCCCCTCTCCTCCCGCCCGGGGCGTGGTGTTGCTCTTGGGACTTCTGGGGCCGTCCCCTTGGGGGTTCTGTCATGAGCCCTCTCACTCCACCGGGTTACCACCTTAATGTGTTTCCACTATCTTCCACTCTGCTCATTCTCTCTCTCTACTCAGCCTAACGAGCTCCACCTGTCCCCTGCTCTGCTCGGCTCTAATTACTCTGCCAGCTGCGCTGCATTACCCACTAACCTCTCCCAGTATTTAAAGTCCCGTCTCTCAGCTCTCCTTTGTCAGATCGTCTGCAAAGCTCACACCCGAACCTGTGTGCTCGCGCTTCTGGCTCACCCTTGTTTTGTGACCCCGGACCTGCCTGATTCTTGGATACTCTTCTGCCCCAGGAAAACCAGACCTGCTTTCTGCCATTACGACTCCTGACTACTCTTCGACCCGGTAACTCTGACCAGCCTTCTGCCTGCTACAACGTATTTGGATTTCCCTTGAACTGTACTTCTGCCTTGTTTCATCCGCCCCATTGTGTCTGTGTTTCCTCCCCCAGGACTTCTGGACCACCAACCACCGAAGCGTCATCGACCCCACTGCCACTGGGGGGCACAGACCCCAGCACATTGGACGGGGATAACCCCCCCTGGAGCCTTCACTCACTCCCTACCCTTTTCCCTTAAGTTTTAATAAACTTTTTCTGGTGTGTACGTAGTGTGGTCCTCTTGTCGTCTGTCTGAACCGGTGAACATGCTTTCTTGGAAAGAAGGTAGGTATAATAGGTTAAAGCAATACATAATACCCTAATGACAAAATAATACAGCATTAAGCTATTATCTTATAGATATCTATTTAGGTCTATAGTCATTTCTGCTGTGCTTTATATTTTCAGTAACATAAAATCAGGTGCAGATCCTTGTCTTTCATCATTTTGTGAACACATGAGGCAACCTTAAGTGAACTTAGGATTCTTGTGAGAAGGGAATGCATGTTTTTCTTTGTTCTTCTTTTTTAACAGTGTCTAAAATTCAACATACCAGAAAGCAGAAAGCCAGACATAATGTATGACCAGTCTGACACAGAAGTTGACTCAGATGTTTTTGAAGAATTAGTAAAAGGAGTCACCTGGAACTTTCAGAATCATGTGGGCAAATGGACTTTTGGTATTCATTCATTCAATTAGTTTTTAGTTTAAAGGCCAGAATGAGAACCTAACTGGTCTTAAAAATAACAGTTTATTGTAATATGTTTTCTATGTTTTGCACAAATTTCATAATGAACAGATACCTCTCGATTTTCATCATCATGCTCAGGTACATCTGATGACACCATCATTCCTGAATTTCACTGTGTGCTTGACGATGTTGAAGAAGTAGCGGCTGACGAAGGAAGCCAGCCTAAAGGCCATGCCACATAAACTATGAGGCAAAACAGTAAAGTGGTGAACATTGCTGTCAGAGTCCAAATCTGAATAGTTGTTTCATCATGTGACAGCATTACATATTGTTTACAATTCTGAGCATTTCTTTCCCACCTATAGCTGATTGAAAAAATCCTAACATCAAAGCCTGGTGGTGAGCGCATTATGCAAGAGTATGGAAAACCAAATCTCGACAGATGCCACCAGAAGACAGATGATCAACATACTTGCTGCTGAGATGACGAAACACATGGAGTGACATTAAGCATATAGATGGGCTATTAAGAAACATTGTTATTATTTTCGGTTATTAATTATATGGAAATGTATTTATTGCAATATCAATTGAGTGTGATGTTAACTTTGAATTCATATGCTAGGACATCCCCAAAGTGTCAGAGTGATGCACAGGGGATAGTAGCTTTGTTTCCCCTATCTAGAAGACCCTTCTCACAACATGGATATGTAAGTAAATGGGTTATTGCAACATTATGCCATATTCACTCTATGAAATGGAATAGTACTCCTTTATAATTTATTTATAATAATATAGGATGACTACGATCGGGTAGTTCCGGATACCTTGCCCAGCAATTGAAGACCATACAAGAAAAACAACCCAGAGGAAAAGAGGTGCCTCCAGTCAGCAAA